>NC_134485.1:181819665-181957165 GCF_040206685.1 Ascaphus truei
CTCGAAACCAATCCACGAAATCAAACAGGAACAGGCCACAGGTAAAAAAAAATCCAAAGTCCTTTTCTTTGCACCAGCCTTTAGCTGGTGCAAAAATCTGGCGTACTGTTAAAGCACGATTGACTTTTCACTGCTTAGTGAATCCCGCTGACTGGCAAAAAGAGGCGCGTTTGCCGTTTTTTGCCTGATCAGACGTGTTTTTTTGACAGGGCTGAAAAAATGCCTTTTAAGGCCGATAAAACGCTGTTATCACTGCTTAGTGAATAGCGCAGCAGGCTGTATCGGCCTTAAAAGCCACTTATCGCTTTTAAAAGCAGTTATCACAGCTTAGTGCATAGCCCCCAAAGTCTCTGTTGTCTAAATTTAGCATAGGTTGAACTTGATGGACACATGTCTTTTTTCAACCTCATCTACTATGTACTGTAACTATGTAACTACTATGTAACTATGTAACTACGTATCTTTGGTACTGTTGTGCCATCTGGACCATTTAAAAAATACTCATATTTTATAATACAGTCCAGATGTATGATATTTATTGTCAATCAGCCAAATGTATTCCTTAAATAGGTCCCTTTCATTAGTATTCTAGGAGGGGCTCCCTCTTTAACTAATCAAATTCAGACAGACATTCAAATATATATCTGCCATAGTGTCCAATCGCAAAACTCTACTGCTCGTGCACAAAAATTTATTTTTCAGGTTAAATATATGAAAGTAAAAGAAAAATGTAGTGAAAGGTCTAAAAATATATACAGTATTTATTTTAAAAACAATTCAGGAGTTACAATAATTCCAGACCGGGTTAAATGCAAACAGCACTGATATAATCCTAGCAACATTGATGAGTCATATGTCTAAATTGCAATATCCTAATTAATTTGACAGAAGCAGAATGCAGCTTCATTATACACCATAATCAACAAAGGGAGTTTAGGATCGATAGAGCACATCTCTGGTGGGCAAATATAATTAAAACACGTAGTTCAAAAAAGGCTCCCTTGATCCATTGGAAAGGATCTAGCTGCTATCGGCATCATTTACAGTATACTGTAAGTAATCTATTTTTACAGCATGTAACATCTAAAGGTTCCATTGGTGGTTCAATTAGATAAATCTAGTTTATTGATGCCTTAAAAAAAAACATAGCCTTTCAATGTTTTCATGGTAACATATGTGTTGAACATATTGTCTTTTTTTCTTTTTCATGACACCATTTTTGTTGAAGCCATCTCTCTTCTGACAGTGTCACGCTTCTAAGTAATTTATTTTCTTCTCCGTGAAAAGTAATTAGGATACCACCAGTTCATTTACATATATGATAAGACTTACAGTGAGTTGTACCATTTTAATTTATTATTCTGGAGGGGATAATTAATTATTGTGGTTGGAAGTGTGTGTATGCGTGGGTGCGTGTGTGTGCGCGCGTGCGTGTGTGTGAGAAATAGAGAGAGGGGGAGGTGAAATTGAAAGGGGGAGGTGAGGGTGAGCAATAGAGAGAGAGTAGTGATAGTTTTGGGGGAAAGTGAGAGGGGAGGTGGGGAGAAGAATAGTGAGGAAGAGAGGGGGGAAATTGAGTGGGGAAGAGAGGGGATAAGAGTAAGAGATACAGGGAGAGAGAAACACATTCAGAGAGGAGGGCAAAAGGAGGGTGAGAGCGAGGAGGTGTGAAAAAGGATGGGAGAGCTCACAAAGCCGCTGACAAGAGGGAGTGGGAGACCCGGTGGAAACTCCAATGTTTTAAATGCCTTGGTGAGTACATGTAGGAATAAAAATCTACTTTCACCATTGCCCTTTCCCCACCTTACTCTCTCCTCCATCATGTCCAGCTCCTCTTTGCACTCTCTCTTCCCCTCTCTTTGTCCTCCGTGCCTTACTGTGTCTGCTCCTTTCTGTGCACACTGCACCCCCTCCTCTCCTACTCATCTCATCTGTCTACAACTCTACTTGGTGTCTCTTTCCTCCTCCTAATGATCCTGCTGTTCCTCCTCCCCTCTCTTTGCACTCCCTCCTTCCCCCCATGCACACTGCTCCCAATACTGCTGCGGCCGAGTTTATTCGAGCATTTGCCCGTTCTCGGCCGCAGCAGTTACCTGGCGCGCGCCGGAGGGTGCCGGGCGCGCGCCGAAGCAGTGGAGGAGAGGCCCGCCGATCGCGGCTTCCCCCTCTCCTCTCCGGGTCCGCCGGGTCCCCCGGAACCCCCTGCCGCCGTCCCCCACATCGCGGGACACCAGGGCTCCCTTGGGGAGCCCTGGACGTGCGTGCAGGGGGCGCAGGCACCCGATGACACGTGACCGCGCATCAGAGACGCGCGGCACGCCGAGGGGCTGCCACTTGCAAGCCGGGAAATCTCCCGGCTTGCGGTACTGGCCACACTGCAATAAAGTGTGTCGCCAGTGTATGTGTCTGGGTCAAGGATTAGGAGAGATATCCCCAGCAGCAAGGAGGAGTAGAGAGAGAGGAGTTGAGAAAAGGATATGTGGGTATGCTTTTTATTGAGAGGTGTAGAAGTTGTTGGGAAAGGTGTGTACATAGTGGTGCAGTGTTTGGGCACAAGCATAGATGGAGGGAAGGGGCGATGAAGAAATGTGGATAGGAGGAGAGTGGGGAAGTTGGAGAGAACAGAAACATTTACAAAGGAGTGAAGAAATAGCAAACAGAAAAAGCAATAGGGAGGGCATAATGAGATGCAAGGAGAGACAGATAAAAGGAGAGCGTTCCCAGGTAATAGAGGATAAGAAGAGAAGGTGAAAGAGCAGGTGTATAAATTAGACCTGGGAGGGCAGTGTAGCACTGAAGATTAAACAGCAGCTTTGAAACTGAGTCTGCAGACGTGTAAAAAAAACTTTGAGAAAAGTCAAGTTCTCATAGTTGCATGGTTGTTGATGAAGTGCAGAGTCCAGTTCTTCTTTTATACTTCACCTCCAATTTTAATTACACAGGCACTTTATGTGACACTTACATAGCCATATTTTACAAATTTGTATTTTACAATTGTAGGTAATTTTAGAATATATCTTACAATTTTAAATATAGTTGTATAACTACCATAGGAACCTTTGGTGAATAGTTGCAATTTACTTTACATTAATATTTTAGTCAATTGTTATATTATTTACATTGCATTTATTTTTAGGGCAAAATTCTACATTATTATTAGATTGAACTATTCAATTCATAATGAACTTCCACACTTTCTTTAACTGATGTAATATTTACATGGCATTGCTTGTTTAATTTGTGTGCCAAAAGTTGCATATCTGTGCTTTTCAGTTTTTGATTGGTTTATATAGTATAGAAAAAAACTCATATAAACATGTCTACAGAGAAGGGTGATCAGTCTATGCAACGTTGCATATCTGTAACACTGTGCTCACCACAAATAAGGAGGGACCCCGGGACTGAGATGGGAATGGGTACAAATGCCACCCACGGCCACGGGGGCACATCTGGAATGTAGATTGGTCGAGGTAGCCAGGTCAGGGTTGGAGAGGTAAGAGTCATCGTTATACTTGCCAAGTGTGACGGTTCAGGGGATTCCTTCCCCTCCATGTGTTCTTGGCGCTCCGCTCCTTCCTACCCTCTTGTCTTTTCCTTGCTTCCCCCTGCTATTCTCCCTTCCTCCTCCCGCATCTGTCCCTCTGTGGCAGCCTCTGATGCTCTCCCGGCGTCTGCGCGCGCTCCCCGCAAGACACGCGCACTTTCTCGGTCTCCCGTTCCCCGTTGCAGTGCTCCCCACTCACGGCCCCCCTCGGCTCCCGTTACAGTCCCCTTACCTCATGCAGTCTCTCCTCCTGTCTTTCCTCCACCCTCAGCAGTGCCCCTGCGGCATGGCGCTCCGCGCGCCTCGTGACGCAGCCTGTGCGCGCGCACTCTAACCTTACAGAGGGCGCGCGCACACGATCCTCTTGTAGGCTTTCCCAGACCCCTGGCCCCTCCTCTCATGCTCTACAGGCTTCATCTCCCTTACTGGCTCACCTGTCTCCTCCTCTTCTCCCCCTGACCTATCTCTAGCTTCTCACTCAGAAGCGTGTGTGAAGAGCTCCCAGGCATTTGGTAAGGAATCAGCTTTATTCTTTCTTTATTTGGTATATTTTGCTGTGGATCTGTGGGGGAGTATACTGGAAGTATACTGTGAGTTTTTAGAGGGTTTTGGGTGCTTTTTCAGGTTTTAAAACCGTTTTTGGTTTGCACCCAAAGGCTGCAGTGTTTTAACCCAGCATAAGCTGCAGTTTGGCTGGCAGGAAACTGCAGTCTCAAACCCTCTCTCCTCCCCTACCCCTGGCTGTTTATTTTACTTCTAGTTTCACATTAATTTAAGCCTGATTTCCTTTTGTCATTTGCTTTTTGGGGAGCTCTGTGTCTTACTTTAAGACCTTCAATATTGTGGTGTGGTTTCTTGTAAGAGAGAGAGTTAAATAATAAGGGGAGAAAGAGAAGATTACAGCAGGTTTTAAAAAGCTGTTTTTCTTCCCCTCCCTGTGCAGAGAGAGTTAATTGGTTCTTAAAGGAACAGTTTCTCTCTGCACCTCTCTCCCTCAGCACTATTTCCTCCCCTTACTTAGAGGCTTATTTCATCATGTCTGGGGGGAATAGGACTAGTGCAGCAATGGGGGCCACACCTGGACATCGGACTCCAAAAACTGGGGCCCCTAGGAGCAATAACCACAGCCCTAGGCCTGGTACATCCAGTGCCCTGGCCACACCTCCCCCAGCTCCTGTTGTCAGTTTAACCCCTGCAGTCCCAGTTCCAACTTGGGCGCAGGTGGCAGCTGCAGGCATTGACCCCAGTAATAACAATGCTGGGGCCATGCCCTGTCTGAGCAGGAAGCTTGGGGTGAGGTGCCCAATGTCACCTGGCCTCAACATGGAGATCTATGTGAGGGCTGTGGCAAACGTTGTGGGTCCCTCTGCTGTGGTGGCGGCCAGCAAGATGTATGGGAGGGGCATTTTCTTCCTCCGTACGCTGGCTGCCACCCACACCCTGGTGCAGAAAGGCATCAGTGTAGGGGGACCTACATCCCCGTAGAACCCATGGAGGGGTTAGGCACAAAAATCATCCTGTCCAATGTGCCCCCCTTCATCCCAGACAGCCTCATGCGCCCACACCTGCAAGCCCTGGGAGATATTAAATCTCCCATAACAAAAATTCCACTGGGCTGCAGGGATAGAGCGCTGAGGCATGTGCTCTCGTTTAGGCGGCAGGTACAAGTGCTGCTGCCGTGGAGCACAGAATCTGTGGAGGGTTCTTTTAGGGTGCCCTACGAGGGCATAATGTACACTGTGTTCTTTGGCACATAGGGGGTTAGATGTTATCTGTGCAAGGAGCTGGGGCACACTCGTAGGAGTTGCCCCAAAGGGAACAGAGGACCTATCCCAACTCCTACACCCGCCCCTCCCTCTGCCAAGACACCCCGTACCGCTGTGCCCACCACAGCGGGGCCCTCAGGGGCCCAGGTCCCTCCTGGGACCACAAGAGATGCCGCTGTCCCATCTGGAACAGTGACATCTGTACCTCTCCCCAAAGAACAGAGGGAGAAGGAAAAGCCCTTGAGAGCCCAGGTCCCCCCTGGGACCACAGAAGATGTCACTGCTCCATCTCAAACAGTGACATCTGAACCTCTCCCCCAAAAAAAGAGGGAGAAGAAAAGAGTCACCCCAGAACAGTCACCCTCTGTTGTCACTGTCCCCCCCAAGAACACCTTACCCCCAATGTAAGCACCGTACAGGGTGCGGGGGAGCAGGAAGAAGCTCCGGCTGGAGAGACAGTGGCACCCTCACCTGGGAAATCACCCCCCAGGAAGAAGCCTTTTAAAACCAAAAACAAGAGGGTGATTGAGGAGGTCGAGGAGGGTGACCCGTATTATGTTCACCCTCGGATGTCTCCTAAGCGGAACGAAACATCAGTTCCGCACAAGGTGGCTCCATCTGGCCCACTGGTTCAGATTAGCCATTGTGAGCCGGACCCCACAAAGATGCAGCCCCCCCCCCTTCGAAGATCTGGAGGGAATGCAGGAGGAGGTACCCGGCGTCCCTGGGGCGGAGGATCAAAGCGCTCAACAACATGAGGCTTTGCCCCTAGAAATGGACGTTGGAGAGCCTTCCAACACCCCTCGCAGTTGGAGAACATCCCCCAGGGACCTGTGTTTCGGTGAATCTGCCGCGCCGGACGCAGTTGTCTTCGGGTCTCGGAGGTCGGCCAGGATCCCCCTCTGGCTTTACCGCCTTCGGGTGACGCACCTGAGGCTGAGTCAGGGTTTGTGTCACCGGAGGGAGGGGATGGGCTGGGGCTGACCCACATGGTTGAGGATTTGGTGGATGGAGCGAGGGAGGCAGGTGTAGGTGGGGATGCTTTAGAGAGCGTTTCAGGTTACACCTGGAGGGTGTCTGACGTGAGCCTTCTTTGTGGGGAGTCTTGGTCCTTGTCAGAGATGACTGACAGGCTGGACTCTCTCCTTGGGGTGCTTGCTGAGGAGTGCCCTCCCACGGTTGGTGAGTGCCCTCCCACGGTTGGTGAGTGCCCTCCCACACTTGGTGAGTGCCCTCCCACGGTTGGTGAGTGCCCTCCCACAGTTGGTGAGTGCCCTCCCACAGTTGGTGAGTGCCCTCCCACGGTTGGTGAGTGCCCTCCCACGGTTGGTGAGTGCCCTCCCATGGTTGGTGAGTGCCCTCCTGTGGTTGGTGCGAACACCTGTGGCTTCCGTTTTATCCACACGGTGATGGAGGAGATTAGGAGAGCACTGGGTACCTCTGTGGTCCCCGAGGACTCTCGGGAGACTACTGCCTCCACCATGTCGCCATCAGCTTCCCCTGAACATCCTGCCTCGGGGATGGATGTGGAGGGTATAGTGGACCCCCTTGTGGAAACACCGAGGAGGGGACCCACTCTAGGGCTGAGAAAGTACCCCGCAGAGAAGGGCGGGGGTCTTGAGTTTTTCAGCCAAGAGGAGCTCGGGGAGTTGGGGCTCAGTGAGGAGTCCTCTGGCACTGTGGAGTCGGTGGACTCCTTGAGCCCTGTTATCCCTGCCAGGAGCTAGATGAGTTCCTGGGAGATACCCTTCACAAGCATTGAAAAAAGAAGGTGAAGTTGGCCCTCAAGAAGTGGAAGGATGCTTCGTTCATTCTCCACTCTCTTTTTGTATACATCAGGGCCAACCGCAAGGCCAGAATCTCAGGGTCTAATGAACATGTTCGTGCCCTGAAGCTCTACAAATTGATGCGAGAGCATGTAAAGGCTTCTTGGGGTATAGCACCCTGAGCGCCTGTGGGAAGGAAAACTCTTGACTACCAATGGCTTTGAGCATCGGTACGCTAAATGTTAACGGCTGTAAGGACGGGTTGCGCAGGTTTCAGGTACTCTCCTTTTAACAGAAGGGAAAGTATTCTGTGAGTTTCCTGCAGGAAACCGATACCACTCCAGAGGCTGAAGCCAGCTGGCATTTGGAGTGGCGAGGCAGTGTCTTCTTTAGCCACCTCACTTCATCATCTAGTGGGGTGGTGACCCTGTTCTCTGAGTCCTTTCAACCAGAGGTGCTGCTTGCCAAACCTGTTGTTCCAGGTCGCCTGTTGCATCTCAGGGTCCGGCACGAGGACTACACGTTAAATTTCCTGAACGTGTATGCTCCTGCCACCGGACCCCTGAGAAGGCAGTTCTTCATCAGAATGTCTGAATACCTGGAGACAGTCGACGCGGACGAATACGTGGTGCTCGGGGGTGATTTTAACTGTACCCTCGAGGCTCAGAAAGACCGGAATGGTCCGGAGCCACACCCGTGTTCTGCGTCGGCCTTGCGGGAGGTCATCACCCGCTACTCCTTGGTAGACGTCTGGCGAGAACAACATCCTGAGGCATCCACTGAGTTCACCCATGTTAGGGTGTTTAGGGGTGAACGGATCTCCTGGTCCCGGATCGACAGGTTGTATATTTCCAGCCACAGCCTGTCACGAGCCCAGTCCAGTGCCATTAGGCTGGCGCTGTTTTCGGACCACAATTGTGCGTCCGTGACGGTGACGCTGCTACCTGCAGCACCATCGGCCGCATATTGGCACTTCAACAATACGTTGTTGGAGGACAAGGGGTTTGCGATGTCGGTCCGAGACTTTTGGATGGCTTGGAGAGGTTGCAGGTCAGACTTTGCCACGTTAGAGCAGTGGTGGGACGTGGGCAAGGATCATCTGCACCTCGTGTGTCAGGAGTACACCAAAGGTGCCAGCAGGCGGCGCGATGCTGAGATCGAGACCCTCAGGGAGGAGGTGCTCGATCTTGAAGCGGCTGTCTGTGGCAGGAGACCAATACCTGCAGAGTATGTACGTGGAGAAGAAGTGCGCACTCCGGGACTTGGAAGATCGGAGAGCTCGGGGGGGTATGTGTGATCCCGCATCCACTTCCTTCGGGAGATGGATCGCGGGTCGCGCCTCTTCTACGCACTGGAGAAAAAGAGGGGAAACCGTAGACATATCACCTGCTTGTTGGCAGAGGACGGTACCCCTCTGACTGACCCGGAGAGCATCCGGGACAGAACCCGGAGATTCTATGTAAATCTTTTCTCTCCGGAGTCCATCCAGCCAGATAAATGCATGGTCTTATGGGAGGGGCTTCCCACGGTCGGTGAGGATGGAAGGGAGCGACTTGAGTTACCTTTGACTCTGGCCGAGCTCTCTGAAGCCCTCAATCTCATGTCCCGCGGAAAAACGCTGGGGCTAGACGGGCTGACTGTGGAGTTCTTCCGGTTTTTCTGGGAGATGCTGGGACCTGATTTCACAGAGGTCCTAGCCGAAGCCCTGGAGACCGGTGAGATGCCCCTTTCGTGTCGGCGGGCAATACTGTCTCTGCTGCCGAAAAAGGGGGATCTCCGCCAGATTTCCAACTGGCGACCGGTCTCACTGCTCAGCATGGACTATAAGATCGTAGCCAAAGCGCTTTCGCTGAGGCTCAAGTCCGTGCTGGCAGAGGTGATTCACCCCGACCAGTCCTATACTGTCCCGGGCCGGAGTATTCATGACAACATTTTTCTGGTCCGTGACCTGATGCACAACGCACAGAGGACTGGTCTATCACTCGCCTTCCTGTCCCTAGATCAAGAGAAGGCGTTTGACAGAGTGGATCACTGTTACCTTATGCAGACCCTGCAGGCGTTTGGCTTCGGCTCACAATTTGTGGGCTTTCTCCAGATGCTGAACGCCTCTGCAGAGTGTCTGGTGAAGATCAACTGGTCCCTGACGGCACCTTTTGTGTTTGGTCGGGGAGTACGTCAAGGGTGCCCCCTGTCTGGGCAACTGTACGCGCTGGCCATTGAGCCCTTCCTCTGCCTACTGAGGAGGAGGCTCACCGGGCTGGTGCTGCGGGAACCCGACATGCGGGTAGTCCTGTCGGCTTATGCCGATGACATGCTCCTCGTGGCCCAGGACCTAGATGATCTAGAGCGGGCACAAGCGTGCCAAGAGGTCTACACCGTGGCCTCTTTTGCTCGGATCAACTGGTCCAAGTGCTCCAGCATTCTAGTGGGTCCCTTACAGGTGGACTCCTTGCCCCCCGCATTTCGGAATGTCTCGTGGGAGAGTGATACTCTCAAGTATCTGGGAGTCTACCTGTCTGCTGCGGAGAACCCGGCCCCGGAAAACTTCAGTGATCTTGAAGAACGGGTCGTTGCTCGTCTGGGGTCATGCGTGTATCTGTCGAGAATGCTTTCCCTCAGGGGAAGAACCCTGGTGATTAATCAGCTGGTGGCCAGTCAGCTATGGCACCGGCTGATAGCCATGGGTCCAACCCCCGAATTTATCAACAAGATCCAGAGGAAGTTGATGGATTTTCTCTGGATGGGGAAGCATTGGGTCTCTGCGGGAGTTGCGTGTCTCCCCTTGGAGGAGGGTGGACAGGGAGTGGTGTGTGTCCACTCCCAGTTACACACTTTCCGCCTCCAATAGAGATACCAGAGATACCTATTCGCTAATCCGTCTCCGCAGTGGTGCCAGCTGGCGACCAGTTTCTTTTGCCAGCTGCGCAATATGAGGTATGACCGGCAACTGTTTATCATCAGGCCCTAGGGTTTAGGTAGAGACCTCTCGGTGCTGCCGGCATACTACCGGGACTTACTTAAGGCCTGGAAACTGGTCTCCGCGACCAGGAAGTAACAGGCGGTGGGGGTTGATTTCCTCGCCAAGCCCCTGCTGTATAATCCGGCAGTGGTGGCTCGGATGTTGGATTCACCCTCTATTTGCCGCCGGCTAATCCTGGCGCAGGTGACCAGAGTCGGGGATCTCCTGGACTTTGAGCGGCGAGACTGGGTTAGGGCAGAGGTGCTCGCGCCCCGAATGGGTCTGCGTACTGCCTGCGTCCCTCATCGTTTGATCCGGGAGATTAAAGATGCCATCCACCCCGACTTACGCACCTTCATTGAGGGGGTATTGCAGACCGGAGAGCCTTGTCAACCTTTCAACCCTAGCTCTCCGGATCTTTGCGTGGAACCCAAACCACGGCAACCCCCTCGGGCTCCTATTTCCCCCAACCTCAGCAGGTTGGGGGATATGTCCCCGGCATGTTTTCGCAGCATGCCGAGGAAAGACCTGTATTCTCTAGTGCTCCATATAGTGCATTACCTCGCCCTTGTCACCCGCCCAGATACTATCTGGAGGCGGGTATTCCCTGCGAATGAGGGCGAGAGACCCCGGTGGAGGGAACTCTATTCATCCTTGGTTCCCCGTCCCGCCGGGGATTTGAGTTGGAGGGTCCTCCACGGTGCACTGAGCACAGGAAAATACTTAGCACACTTCATGGACTCCCCCGCCGCCTGTCCCTTCTGTGGCGAGCGGGAGTCCGTGTATCACATTTATTCGAGTTGCGCCAGACTGCAGCCCCTCTTTTCCTTCTTGAGGAGCCTTTTCCTGCAGTTCTGGCTACACTTCTCCCCGCATCTTTTTATTTTTGGGTGCCCAGTGTCCCGGAACAATAAGCCTAGGGATCTCCTGGTCAACCTGCTCCTGGCATTGGCTAAGGTAGCCATTTGTAAAACCAGGAAGCAGTGTTTGGAGGGGGGAGTCCCAACAAACATCGTGGCCATGTTTCGGGCGCTGGTGCACTCCCGTATTCGGGCAGAGTACTCGTACGCCGAGTCTACTGGGACGGTTTCAGAGTTTGCCTCCCAGTGGGCGTTAGGCGGGGTGCTTGGCTCGGTATCCCCCATCAAGGGTTCTTTAGATTTAACCCTTCTGTTTTAAGTGCACTTCATCAGTGCACTTGTTGGGTTCATTTAATTTTTGTTTGACTGGTTTATCTTTGTTCTACTTGGCAACAAGTAGAATTGCTGTTCAACTGAATACTCATTTTGGTAGCCTCATGACACTCTATCAAGCATAAGTGGATACATTATCCACTTGTGGTTGCCTCAATCGGGTAATCAATTTATCTATACCACCACCACGGCTTACAAGTCTATGTTTTAACTCTGTGCACCCCCCTACAGTGCATGCGTGGTTATACTCACGCGTGGACAGTTGTATTCGGGTGTAGGGGTCTATGCGGGTAACGGCTACCAGCCGCACAGCTTACTGTGGAAGGAGAGGCCAGCCTAATCAGCTGTTAGGTACCGGCATTTGAAATTCTCCCTACTCAGACGTTTTCGCGCTCCCACTGGTATACTTATACTAGCCTGCTACACAACGCAGTGACCGTATCTTACCAGTCACGGCGTGTTACTTTCAGCCTCACACTGAGGCTAGAAATAGTTTATTTATTATTGCTATCGAGGCGTGTAGTGGGGAGAGCGAGAACCACGGGTTTACATGCACCGCTGTGCACGATACTTACCTCTCCGCGGTAGAAACTGACTTATTTCAGCCTGTTGACTCTTGAGGCTCCAGGACAGGTACACATCTCACTGCGCAGCATATTCATCAGATATGTATTAACCATTGCACTACCATATTCCTATGCTCTGTGCATGATGCGCTATATACCCCCTCCACACAAAGGGTTTTACTAGTGCTTTTATTTATTCCTGGATATGAATCTTGCTATTTATGTGCTTACAAGTTTGTTACCCTCTTTTGCGCAATTGTTATGAGGGTCCTCCTTATAGAAATATCTCCAACACAGGAGATCATATTTATACCATCACTGGGGGACACACCACTATCCCCCACATCAGCCTTAGCCAGTGCATATATCAGCACCTATCTGGCTGCATTTGTGCAATGATTACACTGTGAGGGTTACCAACTCACCTCACAGTGCACATTACATTGCCCTATAGGCTAGTGGGGGTCTGGGGAAGAAAAACTCTTACATGGGTTTGTCTCCAATGCTATTAGCGTAATTCTATCATTTGCCATACAGTCAAGGAGGTTACCTGCTGGTACTGAATATATGTGTATAGGTGGTCACATTAACTGGAACCATCATCGCACCCTTGCCACGGATCATTAATACATTACTATACAGTAAATCACTACATGCTTTGATCCAGTCCCTAAGGGGACAAAACGATATCTATACGGTGGCCCCGTTACGGCCCCATTGCTATATCTATAGGCAGCAATACCATAGCAACAGATCCTGAAAATCTATCAGGGATCTCCATACGTTATATCAACCTAACTTACCAGAGTTACGGTACAAATTGACAGTCATGTACTGTTTGATACATATTTATTTTAAACCCCCTTTTTTTATTTATTGATACAAATAAAGTATTTGAATACATCCACTATACATACAGTTGTGACAGAGTGCTTATATACTAGGTTTTCTTTTCTCTTTGATACAATCATGTCCCTTCCTAGTTAGCACCTCACTTTGGTTCATTGCTAAGTTGTGCGGGTGATCTTTGTATACATTGTACTGGATTACCCTGCTCTCTACTGCCCTTGAACCCTGCTTATGGACACGACTTTGCTGACTTCTGTGATCCCTGGACTCTGGCTTACGAACATTACGATCCTGCTCTCTAAATCCCTGGACTCTGGCACACCGATATCACTACTCTTACTCTGAACCCCAAAGGCGTTGCAAGTATAACTAACCATCTTTCTACAGGCCCGGCAACGCCATACTACACTCCGGGCACGCCCTCACTGCTATGGGTGCGTGGTAAAAACCTTCCCACCTCAGTACTGGGGACTGGCCAGGTCTGCGGGCATACAGGCGTTACACCAAGGTCAGAGTAGGTCCGCATCATTGAAGGTACTATTAGCCGTAGTTGGGGTTGGAGATTGGAGAGTAGTCGTTGTCCGACAGGTGAATGTACTGGAGCTGATTAGCTCTGTTGCCACGGAGCTTGGGCATGTTGCACATGCGTCACGTGCGCGCAGCACAATCCGGATGCAGGACCTGGTGACGTCACCAGTGCACGCATGCACGCTGTGTGGCCTGCAGATGATGTTCCCTTGGAAGGAGCCCCGTGCGTGAACAGAGGTAAGGCGGAGATGCAGGGAAAGAGGTAGGAGGAGAGAGTTCCCAGGTACTGGAGGATAAGAAGAGAATGAGATGAAAGAGCAGGTGTATAAATCATGCCTGGAAGGACAGTGTAGCACTGAAGGTTACACAGCAGGTAAGAAAGTCAGTCTTTAGATGTGAAGAAATTGGCAGAGCATTTAGAAAGCCAAGTTCACAGTTGCAGGGTTGATGATGAAGTGCAGAGTCCATTCCTTGTATTCTTCACCTCCAATTCAACTCCACAGACACGTCATATGTGACACTTAAGATGTTACACAGCCAATGTGCAGTCTCATTACACAGGATGCGCGTCTCATTTGACTGTCCCTGGGTGAGTGCCTATCAAACTCAGCCCATCACAGAAGGAGAGGGATGTGCATTCTCACTTGCTGTCTCTGGGTTAGTAGCTGGTCGTTCAGCCTATCACAGAGGGATGTGCAGACATCCTTAGAGAATTATATATGTAGATGCTAGATGCTTGCCCTGCTATATAGGACTGTTTCTTGGAATCACTAAATTTCTATCTGCTTTTAGCAGATTTTTAACAAAGGAACTTGTTAGTCAAGTTTCTATGTCTGATGCAGATCTATTTGCTAGAGATGTTTATACCAGTCAAAGTTAAGCCAAAAGGAGGCATTTGAAGCAGGCGAAAGGGCAAAACTTACTGACAGATTTAGAATTTTATATATTTCATTATGAAATGTGTGCCATGTAACTCCTCCCTTAGCACCTCCTAATATAGTACAAATAATTTGTACCAAATCATATCATTGTAATATTAGGGAGTGGAGGGGGGAAAGGATGGTAAGCTCTAGCTACTGTCTGTGATACGGTGCCAGGGGTGAGAGGATCATTGAACGTGCAAAGTACCTGCCTAAACAGGTGAGAGAACCCCTTTTCAACAAGCACTCATATTGGGATTGATACAAGAAAGTTCATTAAAAATACCTTTATTAGTGTATATGGGTAAAATAAGTGAAGTACGTGAACACTCAACACAATTAAAATACGTATTAAACTAAATGTCTCTAAGTCCGAATCGTAGACTAATAGAGGTTGCTATTTGAAGGAATATGATGTATCTGGCACCATGTGCAATAAATAGTTTTAATATTGCATAGTAAATTAGATAGGGTGCCTCAGTGTGATGTGTGTATTTTTGTTGAAAGGGTCTGGTGTGTGTTACATGAGTGAAGGTGTCAATCACACCGCTTTCAAATCACATCTGATTAATATGTGGTTCAATGGCAGTCTGTAAAGTTTAATATAGCTGGTACATTACTGGCCAGACCAACATTGTATAGATACACTAATAAAGGTATTTTTAATGAACTTTCTTGTATCAATCCCAATATGAGTGCTTGTTGAAAAGGGGTTCTCTCACCTGTTTAGGCAGGTACTTTGCACGTTCAAATCATATCATTGCAAGAGAGTGTGACGGTGATAACCAGGCTCAATAATAAAGGTTAAGCCCACTTGGTTACCCCTGATCCGTTTGTAAAGGTCCTAGAGTGCCAGCTCTTGGACCCAACTATCGTATATGCATCACTGAGACTGTGTATAAATTATGTGACAATTGAGTATTTTTGTGTTTTTGCCTTTCCAGGGGTGCTGGGCAGCGGAGCTCGCGAGGCTGTGAGTTTGAGGGTGGGTTTTGCGGAGAAAATTATATCATATTGTGTCTATGTAGCGGGGATCCCAAGTTATGGGATACCCCAAAGATGTACCTGGGAATTAGGTAAGATTCTCAGGCACATTAAAGCACGGTGCTCTGGCAAAATCCTACCCTGGAAACGTTCTTGAAACTCACCAGTAAATAAACAGAACGGGAAATGAGATGAGGAGTTAAACATAAAAACAGTACAGCCATACTTAATATTCAAACAAATATGTTGGTAAACTATTTTACGGATAACATTTTATTTATGTGTTTATTCTTCATTTGTAACATTTATAAGGTAGCTTGGATCTTACAACAATGTACTGTAGTATCTTCTCTCCATAAGACCTATGGCAGCCAGTAGTACATGTGGGGATGTGGACACTGATCTCTAAACTCTATACCTGTGAGAGCTGGCAATGGCAACCAGATTATTTACTGGCTTCAAATTACATTTATTTTGCTATTAAAATAATTATTTGATCTTTTACACAATCACTTGATTCAGAGTTGCAAGGATCCCAGAATTTGTATAAGACTTTTTAAATAAAAATATTGACTGTCTGCAAGTGTAGGCTTTGTGGATACTCTTTGTATAAAAAGACAAGTAAGATGCACAAGACTGTTGTTACTGTAAATAACCAAACCCTCCTAGGACCAAATGGTTCTCGTGGCAGTGATATATGTAAGTGGGATTGATGCCTTTTAAATATCTTGGTGATTGATGTATTTTTTAGCCAAATCTGACAACTACAATTATTTAAACATATTTCTTTAACGTTGATAAACGAGTTCGTTGGGAAGTTTGAGGTGCACCTCGAAATGATCTTCCGAATCTAAACTAGGTGAGCTTTCCAGTTCACAAACTAAAATCATGTAATGTTTTCTAAGAAATTTGAGGTAAAAGTTTTAAATATTTTTCTACTTATTTTTAGTTTTTTTTTCTCATAATTAAAAAAATACTAAATACCAAAATCACAATTTTTTTACAAGCCAAAATACCAGCGACAGTGTATGCCCTACAGTTGTGTGAAAAAGAAAGTACACCCTTAATCAATTAATTAAGGACATTTGATTAGCTGCACCTGTCTGCTACTTAGCCTCTTAATTCCTATGGAAGCAGTAAGGGTATACGTAGTTTTTCACACATAGATTCTCCATTTTGTCTTTATTTTTGTTAAATAAATCATGACACGGTGTAATATGTCATGTGTTGTTGTTCATCTGAGGTTGTATTTACCTAATTCTTAGACCTGCTAAGGAACAGATGATTGTTATTATGTCCTGATAAGTAAAACCATAGAATTCAAAGAGGGTGTACTTTCTTTTTCACACAACTTTGTGTGTGTGTGTGCGTGTGTGTGTATGTATAATTATTTTCAGCCTTTGTCATTCCATACTGGTGCAAAACTTTCTTCTTAAAGCACAGTGGAAGGTTCCCTTGAAAGTTGCTCTTGTTTCTTCCGAATGTGCTCCATTCCTTCATTCTTCTATTGATACTGCACCGACACACTTTATTCGAGCAAATACCCGGTATGTACCTGGCAGATACCTGGAATGCGCCGCTCCTCACCTCTGACAAGCCCCGTTGCATTTGCCTTCCCAGCCTGGGTTCATGCCTGGCTGATGGGCGGCTGATCTGTTAAATGATAATGATTAGGATTTAATAGGCTGCAATGCTTCGCGTGTCTACCAGATGGCATAAATTCATGAATTGTAATGCAGTATATATATATATACTGTGCAGTATTGCAGCCAGCGGGAATAAAATGCTTCAATCCCTGCCTGGAAAATACCTCAATGCACTCGGGCAGAAAACAGTCACAAACCTCAATACACCCGGGTATACCCGAATTCGTGGGACTAGCCAAGCTCGAATAAAGTGTGTCGCCAGTGTATAATTTGAGAGGTTTCCATGAATGTTTACTAATGTAATTAATGTATATGTAACCCTTGCCCCCCCCCGCCCCGACTCATCTGTGGTGTCTAGGGTGCGTGAGGGCAGATTACATGCGTAGTGGTGGTGCATACCTGCGTGGAACAGGAGGGCCTGAGCTTCCCGCCGTGTTATTGGGGAAACAGGACCAGGCTTCTGGGGTGGTAGCCTCCATTCTTTTAGTGGTGCAGTGCCTCCATCTTCTATACTCCCAGGGATATGGGATAGGACCTGTATAGAAGAACCACCCTGGTCCAGGGTTGAATGCTCCAGACTCACAACACAGTCTTTGTATAAAAGTATAGTCTCTTTATTGGTCAGATCAGCGACTCCAAATGTAGTGTCGACCAGCAGCCACAACAACAACAGCAATGTCCTGCTAGCACTCCACTCTCCTCCCCGTACAAGTCCTTCCTCCTATGCTTCCCTCCAAGTCTCTCCTCCGACAGGATGGTCTGGGCTGGGGTGGCAATACCCCGCGGCCCACCGCAGAGGTTAGCCTCTGGGTGGGGAATGGTTTCTCCCCATCACCCCGGCACTGGGGTGAGGGGCATTGGTCCACGGGTCTATTGTGCTATCAGCTCTACTCAACGTGGTTGAGTCTCTCCTCTCCTCTCTCGGCTCCTGTACGACTGCACAGGTGAGACCGCACTGTCTCCTCCAACTCCTCGGACAGAACAGACAGACAGTCACTCACAGGAGCTGGCTGCTAAATAGAGTCAGCCCCAACCCTCATGATGTCAGCAGGGCCTCCCCTCGGTCTCACGCCTGCAGCAGAGTCAGGGGCCTGCATCTACCACTCAGGGCAGGTCTTTGAAGGGGGAAAACCCATGATGACTACTGGTGCCTGCCCTTAACAGGACTTACCACAGTAGGAGGAAGATAGGTATAGCCGTGCTGTTTACAGGGGGCTACACTCTCCCTATGGTGGAATCCAATGGTCCCCACTTGGACCTAGGTTTAGCAGCACCATCCTGCGGCGAACCACCTGGGAAACAGCACACATATTAGACATTGTCAGCATACATTGCAATGAGGTAGTTCAAAATAATATAACCAGGTACTCCCAACATGGAGATCCCTACAGATAATGCTTGGATCAGGCTTTCATATCCTCCTCCTATTATGATCCGTGACGGTCACAGCGATCGATTGGACCGACCCATGCTCAGGCCAATAGCTTACACCATGCATGTAGATACATCTACCTATGCTTCATATGCGGACCAGTTCGCTTATCTTATTCTCATTATGATATCCTCCTTGACCGAACTTGGTCCGAAGATACTCCTGTACAGCCTCCCTCAGCCAGCTATCCCGGTTCTCTTCTATCTCCCTCATGATGGGCTCAGGCACATAAGGGTACTTATACCCATGCGACTGCCGGTATCTAGCCACTATGGCCCGGTCAGCGTGACTTAGCTTGGTGAGCTTTTGGTTACCCGCCCTGCTTGGCAGCACCCAAAACACAGGCTTTTCCGGAGCTACTTCATCATACAAAATACTGGGGCTTCGGGGTACAACCAGTTTCTGCTCTATCTCCCGGTACCGATGATATAATTCATCCTCCACCTCTTGTTGAGTGAAAGAACCAGCCGCCCACCAATGGTCAACAACATTATTCTTAATCAATAGGAACCGCGTACGGTCCATCCCCTCGTGGTATCCGGTGAACAGGGATGCCCACCACTTATCATGGTGCTCATACTCTGTGGAATGACTAGTGCATTCTACCTCGGACTCTACCTGAGATGATACACCGGACGTATGCACATCAGTAGATCACGAGCAATCTCTCCTCCCTTTGGCGTTAAAGTACCTGGTAGGGTTCATCTTATGAACCACTTTGCTGGTAGGCCCAGCCTCTACTGGAGTGTGGGACCCATGGGCCCTCCCTCTAGCTGCAGGAGAAAACGGCACAGGGTTAGGCACAGGTATAACACTTGAATACGGTATCTCCCCATCAGACCCTTCATCACTCAATTCCCAATCCCGCAAGTCCTTGGAGTATTTGGGGTATTTACATAACTTATCCCTGGTAGGTCCTGGTGGCACTACTCGTGACGGGGCCGGGGCAGTGGCCGGGGCAATGGAGCTATGGGCTGGGGCTGGGGGAATGTCCAACTCAATGTCCAGCAAGCGAGCAATCCCGCGACCAGTGGACGCTTTCTTAGACGCGCTCTCCGCCATGCTTCTGGCCTCCCTGGACGGGCCTCAACTCTGTAGGGTAGCCAGGGCAATGGCCGAATCGATGCTTCATGAGGGGATCACTCCTCCCGGCCTTCTCTTTCCGGTGGAACCGGAAACGACGTCATCAGGGGTGCCCGCGGAATCTCCATCCGCCCCGTGGTCACGCACCAGAAGTGCGTCGAGGACCGGCATGGGCGGTGGCTGAGCATCCGGTGCACGGCCGGACAAGTAGGCCTCAAGCCTCTCCTGCTCATCCTCCGTGGTTGTGGTCTTCGCCTGGTGGGAGTAAGGGGGTGGTGGAGTCTCCTTACCGCTCCGCTGCTGTTTGATTATATCGGGGTCGTCTCGGTCTCCGTCTCCGCTGCACTGGGAGTCACCACAGCCATGGGACTCTTACGGGCCTCCGGCCGCACCAGCGCTCGCCGTCGGAAGGTTTCCAGACTCGTCTGCTCCCTCTTTAGGCCTCTGGGGTGGTTCGCCGGTAGGCGCATCGCCACCGATGTCGCGCCAACCTCTTCCTCCGAGGATATCAGGATCGGTTCCTCCACTAGGGAGCCACCGGGTTCTTCTGCGATACAACCAGTGGGTATAGGTACAAAGTAGTCTCGCTCCGGTACCTCCACTGCGGTCGCGCTCTTCTCTGTCGCCAGCTCGCTCAGTTCGATAGCGGGCAAGGCCTTGGTTCCTCCCACTTGGGTGTGACGGGGAACCAGGGCAGTCTTGTCTTTGCCTTCCACCACCTCCGTCAATGTTCCAGGAGAGGCACCCCGCGGGGTCTCGATCAAAGGCCGCGGCTCTTTGGCCAAAGGTAAAACATGCCACATTGAGGGCATCGGGCCTTGGTGCTTGGAACCACGCCCGGTATCCCGCAGTGCATGCACAAACACCGGAGGTATTCGTGCTCAGCTACCTCCACTACCAGTAAGCCTCCTGGTAGTTGGTAAATCAAAGTGTTTATCTCGGACATGGTTCGCTCAGGGTTGGAACAGCTCAGTGTTTCAGCTCCTTGCTCCTCGAATGCCAGACAAAAGTGAAGCTCTTCGCTCTGGGTTCCAGTCCCTCCCTTCGCTGGGGAGGACTGTCCTAATTGGCTCTCCTTGGGCCTCCTCCCTCTTGTGGAATCCTGAGGCGGGGTCTTTTCTCCTTCAGTGTGACGTGGCCTGGCTTTCTGACCAGTCACGGCACAGGTGGGTGGGCTTACGGCTTTCGCGCCGCTCCGCTCCTCTTGCAAGAAATCTGGGTTTGGAGCAGACTCTTGCACATTTCCCACCACATTTCTCTCACTGTCTCTTTGCACAATTCACGTGCTTGCTCTAGGATTGGCGGGAACCACCATTTTAGATCAGCTCTCTTGCTCCGCGGAGCACATGTAGGGACGGATGCCATCTTGGATGAGCCCTCCAAATGTACATGTGCCCTGTTCTCAGTGTCTACTGGGTATCTCATACCTAAACACTGACTGACCTCCAAATGTGTGCTCTGCATTCTGTTTCTGTATCCCACTAATATGAGGTGGCTTTACCCCAGGCTCAGCGGAACTCCTCTCCTCCATGCACTATACTCTGTGTCTACGATGCAAGTGCTCTGTGGTGCGTTTGTGTGGGTGATAGCTAGTGTACCTCTCCTTTCTAGGTACGGGCGTCTCCTACTTTTGGCCACTCATAGCGCAGGCCCTGGGCCGTAGTCCCTGGACTAGTTAACAGGCTGACCCCCCCAGTTGCCTCACGCTATCTGCCTCAAGGGACTCGGACAGCTATAGCTATTCACTCCTCCTTCGCCCACCTCATAAGGGAGCCCAAGGCGTACTGTGCGAGAGTTTACGCTCCCCTGACTACCCTCGGTGTGCAAATGCGCCCTTCCTTCTCCAGCACTTGCACAGAGAGTGCATCTCACTCTTCCCGTTCCGCCTCGCTGTAAGCCTGACCTGTTCTGGCATCTCAGCTGCTCGCCTCCAAATGTAACCCTTGTCCCCCCCCCCAGACTCATCTGTGGTGTCTAGGGTGCGTGAGGGCAGATTACATGCGTAGTGGTGATGCATACCTGCGTGGAACAGGAGGGCCTGAGCTTCCCGCGGTGTTATTGGGGAGACAGGACCAGGCTTCTGGGGTGGTAGCCTCCATTCTTTTAGTGGTGCAGCGCCTCCATCTTCTATACTCCCAGGGATATGTGATAGGACCTGTATAGAAGAACCACCCTGGTCCAGGGTTGAATGCTCCAGACTCACAACACAGTCTTTGTATAAAAGTATAGTCTCTTTATTGGTCAGATCAGCGACTCCAAATGTAGTGGCGACCAGCAGCCACAACAACAACAGCAATGTCCTGCTAGCACTCCACTCTCCTCCCCGTACAAGTCCTTCCTCCTATCCTTCCCTCCAAGTCTCTCCTCCGACAGGATGGTCCGGGCTGGGGCGGAAATACCCCATGGCCCACCGCAGAGGTTAGCCTCTGGGTGGGGAATGGATTCTCCCCATCACCCCGGCACTGGGGTGAGGGGCATTGGTCCACCGGGTCTATTGTGCTATCAGCTCTACTCAACGTGGTTGAGTCTCTCCTCTCTCGGCTCCTGTACGACTGCACAGGTGAGACCGCACTGTCTCCTCCAACTCCTCGGACAGAACAGACAGTCACTCACAGGAGCTGGCTGCTAAATAGAGTCAGCCCCACCCCTCATGATGTCAGCAGAGCCTCCCCTCTGTCTCACGCCTGCAGCAGAGTCAGGGGCCTGCATCTACCACTCAGGGCAGGGCTTTGAAGGGGGAAAACCCATGATGACTACTGGTGCCTGCCCTTAACAAGACTTACCACAGTAGGAGGAAGATAGGTAAGCCCGTGCTGTTTACAGGGAGCTACACTCTCCCTATGGTGGAATCCAATGGTCCCCACTTGGACCTAGATTTAGCAGCACCATCCTGTGGCGAACCACCTGGGAAACAGCACACATATTAGACATTGTCAGCATACATTGCAATGAGGTAGTTCGATATAATATATACAGGTACTCCCAACATGGAGACCCCTACAGATAATGCTTTGGATCAGGCTTTCATATCCTCCGCCCATCATGATCCGTGACGGTCACAGCGAACGATTGGACCGACCCATGCTCAGGCCGATAGCTTACACCATGCATGTAGATACATCTACCTATGCTCCATATGCGGACCAGTTCGCTTATCTTATCCTCATTATGATATCCTCTCTGACCGAACTTGGTCCGAAGATACTCCTATACAGCCTGCCTGAGCCAGCTATCCCGGTTCTCTTCTATCTCCCTCATGATGGGCTCAGGCACATATGGGTACTCATACCCATGCGACTGCCGGTATCTAGCCACTATGGCCTGGTCAACGCGACTTAGCTTGGTGAGCTTTCGGTTACCCACCCTGCTTGGCAGCACCCAAAACACAGGCTCTTCCGGAGCTACATCATCATACAAAATACTGGGGCCTCGGGGTACAACCAGTTTCTGCTCTATCTCCCGGTATCGATGATCTAATTCATCCTCCACCTCTTGTTGAGTGAAAGAACCAGCCGCCCACCAATGGTCAACATTATTCTTAATTAATAGGAACCGCGTACGGTCCATCCCCTCGTGGTATCCGGTGAACAGGGGTGCCCACCACTTATCACGGTGCTCATACTCTGTGGAATGACTAGTGCGTTCTACCTCGGACTCTACCTGAGATGATACACCGGACGTACCCACATCAGTAGATTGCGAGCAATCTCTCCTCCCTTTGGCGTTAAAGTACCTGGTAGGGTTCATCTTATGAACGACTTTGCTGGTAGGCCCAGCCTCTACTGGAGTGTGGGACCCATGGGCCCTCCCTCTAGCTGCAGGAGAAAACAGCACAGGGTTAGGCACAGGTATAACACTTGAATACGGTATCTCCCCATCAGACCCTTCATCACTCAATTCCCAATCCCGCAAGTCTTTGGAGTATTTGGGGTATTTACATAACATATCCCTGGTAGGTCCCGGTGGCACTACTCGTGACGGGACAGGTGCAGTGGCCGGGGCAATAGAGCTATGGGCTGGGGGAACGTCCAATTCAATGTCCAGCAAGCGGGCAATCCCGCGACCAGTGGACTCTTTCTTAGACGAACTCTCCGCCATGCTTCTGGCCTCTACTCTGTAGGGTAGCCAGGGCAATGGCCGAATCGATGCTTCATGAGGGGAACACTCCTCCTGGCCTTCTCTTTCCGGTGGAACTGGAAACGATGTCATCAGGGGTGCCCGCGGAATCTCCATCCGCCCGTGGTCACGCACCGGAAGTGCGTCGAGGACCGGCATGGGCGGTGGCTGAGCATCAGGTGCACGGCCGGACAAGTAGGCCTCAAGCCTCTCCTTCTCGTCCTCCGTGGTTGTGGTCTTCGCCTGGCGGGAGTAAGGGGGTGGTGGAGTCTCCTTACCTCTCCGCTGCTGTTTGATGATATCAGGCTCCTCTAGGGTCGTCTCGGTCTCCGTCTCCGCCGCACTGGGAGTCACAACGGCCGTGGGACTCTTACAGGCCTCCGGCCGCACCAGCGCTAACCGTCGGAAGGTTTCCGGACTCGTCTGCTCCCTCTTTAGGCCTCTGGACACCGATGTCACGCCAACTTCTTCCTCCGAGGATATCAGGATCGGTTCCTCCGCTAGGGAGTCACCGGGTTCTTCTGCGATACAACCAGTGGGTATAGGTACAAAGTAGTCTCGCTCTGGTACCTCCACTGCAGTCGCGCTCTTCTCTGTCGCCAGCTCGCTCAGTTAGATAGCGGGCAAGGCCTTGGTTCCTCCCGCTTGGATGTGACGGGGAACCAGGGCAGTCTTGTCTTTGCCTTCCACCACCTCCGTCAATGTTCCAGGAGAGGCACCCCGCGGGGTCTCGATCAAAGGCCACGGCTCTTTGGCCAAAGGTAAAACGTGCCACATTGAGGGCATCGGGCCTTGGTGCTTGGTACCACGCCCGGTATCCCGCAGTGCACGCACAAACACCGGAGGTATTCGTGCTCAGCTACCTCCACTACCAGTAAGCCTCCTGGTAGTTGGTAAATCAAAGTGTTTATCTCGGACATGGTTCGCTCAGGGTTGGAACAGCTCAGTGTTTCAGCTCCTTGCTCCTCGAATGCCAGACAAAAGTGAAGCTCTTCGCTCTGGCTTCCAGTCCCTCCCTTCGCGGGGAGGACTCTCCTGATTGGCTCTCCTTGGGCCTCCTCCCTCTGGTGGAATCCAGAGGCGGGGGTCTTTTCTCCTTCAGTGTGACGTGGCCTGTCTTTCTGACCAGTCACAGCACAGGTGGGTGGGCTTACGGCTTTCGCGCCGCTCCGCTCCTCTTGCAAGAAATCTGGGTTTGGCGCCAGACTCTTGCACATTTCCCACCACATTTCTCTCACTGTCTCTTTGCACAATTCACGTGCTTGCTCCAGGATTGGCGGGAACCGCTATTTTAGATCGGCTCTCTTGCTCCGCGGAGCACATGTAGGGACGGATGCCATCTTGGATGAGCCCTCCAAATGTACATGTGCCCTATTCTCAGTGTCTACTGGGTATCTCGTACCTAAACACTGACTGACCTCCAAATGTGTGCTCTGCATTCTGTTTCTGTATCCCACTAATATGGGGTGGCTTTACCCCAGGCTCAGCGGAACTCCTTTCCTCCATGCACTGTACTCTGTGTCTATGATGCAAGTGCTCTGTGGTGCGTTTGTGTGGGTGATAGCTAGTGTACCTCTCCTTTCTAGGTACGGGCGTCTCCTACTTTTGGCCACTCATAGCGCGGGCCCTGGGCCATGGTCCCTGGACTAGTTAACAGGCTGACCCCCCCAGTTACCTCACGCTATCTGCCTCAAGGGACTCGGACAGATATAGCTATTCACTCCTCCTTCGCCACCTCATAAGGGCACCCAAGGCATACTGTGCAAGAGTCTACGCTCCCCTGACTACCCTCGGTGTGCAAATGCGCCCTTCCTTCTCCAGCACTTGCACGGAGAGTCCATCTCACTCTCCCCGTTCCGCCTCGCTGTAAGCCTGACCTGTTCTGGCATCTCAGCAGCTCGCCTCCAAATGTAACCCTTGTTCCCCCCCACCCCCCCAGACTCATCTGTGGTGTCTAGGGTGCGTGAGGGCAGATTACATGCGTAGTGGTGATGCATACCTGCGTGGAACAGGAGGGCCTGAGCTTCCCGCGGTGTTATTGGGGAGACAGGACCAGGCTTCTGGGGTGGTAGCCTCCATTCTTTTAGTGGTGCAGCGCCTCCATCTTCTATACTCCCAGGGATATGTGATAGGACCTGTATAGAAGAACCACCCTGGTCCAGGGTTGAATGCTCCAGACTCATAACACAGTCTTTGTATAAAAGTATAGTCTCCTTATTGGACAGATCAGCGACTCCAAATGTAGTGGCGACCAGCAGCCACAACAACAACAGCAATGTCCTGCTAGCACTCCACTCTCCTCCCCATACAAGTCCTTCCTCCTCTCCTTCCCTCCAAGTCTCTCCTCTCCCCTTCGTCTCCCCTTTATCTCCCTTGCGTCTCACTCTTACTCCCTTTTTTCCTCACTCACTCCCCCCTCTCTCCTCTCACTCACCCTTACCTTCCGTCAATTACCCCACTCACTCAATCTCCCCCACAAAATACATACCAAAAAACCCCACCCCCCTAAATACATGTAACCCCACCCCGCAATACAGATAAAAATACCCGCCTCACCAATACATACAGTATTAAAAATTCCCCCGCCAATAAATATTAAAAATGCCCCCGCCGCCTCAATACATTTTAAAAAGACCCCACCGCCCCAATACATTTTTAAAAGACCCCCCCCCCCCCCATACATATTTTAAAAAATTGGGCCGCACGGGTAAAATCATCATCATCATCATTCATCATCATTTCTCCCCCAGCACCCCTCATCATCATCATCATCATCATCCTCATATACCCACCCCCTGCAACTCACATCAATCCCCCCCCCTGCATGTCACATCAATCCCCCCCTGCATGTCACATCAATCCCCCCCTGCATGTCACATCAATCCCCCCCTGCATGTCACATCAATCCCCCCCTGCATGTCACATCACTCTCCCGCCCTGCATGTCACATCAATCCGCCCTGCATTTCACATCACTCCCCCCCTGCATGTCACATCAGTCTCCCCACCCTGCATGTCACATCACTCTCCCCACCTGCATGTCACATCAATCCCCCTCGCATGTCACACAACCATCCCCTGAAGATGCCTGCTCTCCACCAGAGAATATTTTAGCCTCATTAATTTAAATTCACATTGACTATTCCCCAGCCCAGGGAAGACTGCTTCATAGCATATTAATTAGGAGTGAGAGATTGATGTTGAAAACTAGTTTCTGAAATACTTGGCTGAATAATGTATCCACTCACTAGCCATGTGATTTTTAAAAAAAAAATTTGCCTAGTGTTATGGATTACAGGTAGCACAGGGTCATACATAGCATACATATGTCTTAAGTACAGCTTTGAGCGGGTAGCACATGTTCATACATAGCATACATATGTCTTAAGTACAGCTTTGGGCATACTGTCAAATTTTCACTAGTTTGTTGCTTTGGGATGAGTACATAAGATATCTGAAGTTTGCAAACAGAATTTTGCTGATGAGATAAGAAATCTTAGCAGTAGTGTTCACGCCTTCTCAATGCATGAGCTTATGGCACGGATATGAGACCACAAACATCTTGTGGTTATTTTGCTACGCAGATAGAAATTAGTTAGGAAACTTTGCTAGTTTTTGGGTTATTTCCCTGGTTTTTCATGAAGACAATCATGACGTATGACAAGGGCAATAAAGATTTGTGTGAGGCTAAACCAGACTTCAGAACCGGGTGGCAGACCACAGCAGACGAGACCTACTGAGACTGGCATGACATATCGTAATACCTAGTTGGTTTGTGAGTATGACAGCATACCCAGTAAATAATCTCTGCATAGAAAGATTAATAGAAGTATTGAATTATTAACAATTTTGCTTATTGTTTCTTATTATCATGTTGTATCTCAATAAACATGAGTCTTATCTTATACAACTCTGAGTGACCTCTCTTAATAATATCCTCACGATACCCCCAACACAAAGGGTGTGAGGCCGTTTTCTCTGCAGGATAAGAAATTGTGATACGTTATGTTCTGCTCTAAGCAGAAGTACTGTGTCACAAGACGTTACCTAGGAGAAGGAGGTATGGCATAACCATAACCATAACCCCATGATACTAGGTGAAAGAGGAAAAGGAAGGGATGACGAGAAAGTTGGTTCAGGGAGATTGTAGGAGATGTACTACTGTACAGGAATGTAGCTGTTCCATAGTTAAAGTTGCTATCATATTTGTAATATGAAAATAAATATTAAGGCTAGCTAAAAAAAAAAAACTGAACAGCAAAGTGACTCAACTGACGCACCATGAGCATCACTCACAACACGCTAGCCAGCTATAGCCCCTATTGTCTGTCACTGTGTGTGTCTGACACTCACACGTCTCTGCACCGACTAGCCCTGCCCCTCTGTCACCCGCTCTCCGATGCACCCGCTCTCCGCACTCACAAACACTTGCTCACAAAAACACATACCTCCGCATGTCACAGAAAGTACAATACATGCTGCATTCATTAAGCCCCCACCCCCCGAGCAGCAGCCGCCGCCACCACCAGGGATCATCTCCTCACCTCAGGCGGCAGCAGCGTGCAGAAGGCGGCCGAAACGGGCGTGAGGCAGGAAGTGCTGGACTGCTAGAGCGCGCTCTGAGGGGGAGGGAAGGAAGGAAGCTGTGAGTGTGGGCGCCTCGGTGGAAACCCTGGGACTGCTCCACGGAGCCCCAGGGTTCTGAGGAACCCTGGTTGAGAAACACTGCTTTAGGCACTTACATGTGGTGGCCACATCCCTGCTGCCGCCCTACTTCTCCATTCGAATCCAAGTGTCAAATGACGCAGCAAACGTCACCAACGTGAAGTCGCACAGTGCCGCATTGTCATGTTAATGCAACATCATGACGTCATTTGACATAATGTTGCCATGGCAATGAGACGCTGTGCGACATCACGTTGGTGAGGTCTGGGGGTCATTTGATGCTGAGATTCAGATGGAGAAGGAGGGCGGCAGCAAGGCAGCAGCCACCACATGTAAGTACATTTCCATCAGGCCCTATAGGCCAGAGAGCGCAGCATTTGTATATGGGACAGACATTTTTGCCGCCCCAAAATGTTGCCGTCCGAGCCTAGTGGAAAATCTGCCACTGTTAGAGCCCATCCCCTTAACAACCCTTATCTTTATTGTCTCTCTGATAAGGACAGGATGGGCTGAAGGTAAAGAGGTAATGAAAATACTTGCTTAACAAACTCTTCCTTATACAGTACGTGGATTTTTTAACAAACAAAAGTTAACAAACTCTTCCTTATACAGGCCCCTAAGAAATAAGATTAGTAATTTCCACAAAAATGAGAGCAGACAAATCTCTCCTATTAGCATGATTACATTTTTATGAAAGCCAATTTTACTCACAAATTCTTCAGCAGTAAGACCCAGAAGTGAGTCATTGAGAACTTCCGGTGTCTGCTGCCAGGGCCCAAGATGGCTTCTCCCCCACCCATGATTCACAGTTACAGGTATGGTCCAGAATGGGGAGAGAGAGACACACACACAGAACAGGGAGACAGAGACAAAGCATGGGGAAAGAGAGAGCATCGGTGGGGAGACAGAGACACAGCATGAGGGGAAGGAGAGACACAACATTGGGGAGAGAGAGACCCACACAGCAGTGGAGGAGACAGAGAGAGAGACAGCATGGGGAGAGAGAGACACAACATGGGGAGAGAGACACAGCATGGATGGGGAGAGAGGCACAGCATGAGGGGGGGGGGAGAGGCACAGCATGAGGGGGAGAGAGAGAAAGAGAGAGCATGGGTGGGGAGAGAGACACAGCATGGGAGGAAGAGGGGGAGAGAGACCACATGGGACGGTGAGAGACAGCATGGGGGAGAGAAAGAGAGACAGCATGGGGGAGAGAAAGAGAGACACCATGGGGAGAGAGCAACAGCATAAGGGAGAGAGAGACAGCATGGGAGAGAGAGAGAGTGACAGCATGGGGGGAGAGAGAGACAGCATGGGGGGAGAGAGAGACAGCATGGGGGGGGAGAAAGACAGCATGGGGAGAGAGAGAGACAGCATGGGGTGAGAGAGAGAGTGACAGCATAGGGGGAGAGAGAGACAGCACGGGGGAGAGAGAGCATGGGGGAGAGATACAGCATGGGGAGAGAGAGATAGCATGGGGGGAGAGAGAGACACCATGGTGGGATAGAGAGAGAGACAGCATGGGGGGATAGAGAGAGACAGCATGGGGGGAAAGAGAGAGACACAGCATGGTGGCGAAAGAGACAGACACAGCATGAGGGGAGAGAGACAGCATTGGGGAGAGAGAGATAGCATGGGGGGGGAGAGAGAGAAACAGCCTGGGGGTAGAGAAAGAGAGACAGCAAAGGGGAAGGGGCGCAGTTGGTGATGTCATTTGTATTATAAATATATATTTTAATGTGTCCCAGTTTTACTTTTGTAAATCTGGTCACCCTCCTTATATGACACACAGATACCCAGCAAGCTCTCAGGAACCCCCCCAAATTACCACAATACATATATGTATATAAGTGTCAAAAGGAGTGCTACTGGGCGTGGCTAATTGTATAAAACAAGAAACAAAGAAGTCCAGAGCAACATCCAATGTGACAAAAATACACAGTGAAATACTGTACCTAGATATCTCTTGAAAAAGGGTAATTTAGTTAACCCTTTGGCCAAAGCGTATAAGCCTGCGGGCCACTGTCAAGGCATGACCATAATATCGCAGGTCCTAACACTAACTGATTAAAATCCTTATTTACCAGAAGCATGAAAAGAAAACTTGCTTACTTGGACAGTGGGGAGGGGAGAGCTTTAAATCCTGGTTGGGTGGAGCGACTAACCTCCAAAACAGCTGGACAAAGTTATCAACCACACAGATACCCAGCAAACCATCAGAAACCTCCCAAAATTACCAATATATATATATATATATATATATATATATATATAATCCAAACGAAGCCAGTCAGCACACTGATGGCACGGCCCCGAGGAAGGTCTCCATGTGGGACCGAAAACGTTGGCTTACGTGCATTTATGTTTTGAATACAATTATCTTTGGATTAACCCCTTGCAGTTTGCTGTCTCCTTACTGGTCCTTGGACTGGTTCAGCTGTTATATATATATATATATATATATATATATATGGGAAAAACAGGAAGAGAGAGCGCACGCCCATAGCGTCAAATAGTATTTTAATGAGGGGAGGGGGAGAGGGGGGATAAAAAATGCACTCACAAGGGTACAATAAAAACAAGCATTGTGTGATATAATCACCACCATCCGGTTCGTGTCTGCAGCGTCTTGGGGCAGTCCCAGTATTGCAGTATCAGGATCGTAGTCCCAACAGGTATCCAGGGCAGATAGTATTCAATACAACTGTATTAGAGTCCTGGAAGATGGCTCCGTGTAGTACAGGCTTCTGCAGCAGTTGCGCATGGATCCGTCCGTTCCAGCGCTCGGTGATGACGTCAGTGTCAATGCGTCTGACGTGATGACGCTCCCTGACGCGTTTCGTCACTCTCGGGTACAGGCTGGTTTTTTTTTTCAATCAGGTATCGTGCTGTTGAATTTTAAGCACAATAGCAGGGGGAAGAAAACAGCTCGCACGATCGGGCATGTTTTTGCCTGCACCTAACCAAATGCGCTTCACTTCTTAGTGAATGCCGCGTCTGGCTTCATTTTTTAGCGTGGGATTACAAATTTCCCAATCTGGTGCAATAGCTCACTGCTAAGTGAATCGACCTTTATGTCTGTTAGTCAGAGCACCTCTGGTTATTCAATATTTCTCAAATGTGTCCTGTCCCTGGACAAAACCATACCTAGCAATTTAGATGAACAATTGTAATTCAGTGTATATCATATTTTAATGGCATACGTCTAATTTAATGAGTATTAACATACTCTATGTTCCCATTTAACAGTATAATTAAATGTAATTATTACAATAATCACTCATTTATTATTTCTTGAGTGGTTTGTTTAAGCTAAAGAATTTCCCCATAGTGTTTTCTGCAATAAATAGTGAGGATGCCTTGATGACCCTTTGTCTCATTATATTACACCTTTTATAGCAAGTATGACATTGATGTAAAAATATGCATGTCCTTTTTATGCCCTGATTCTGTCATATCACCAGAACCACGATTTTTGATAGCTCATTCCTCTAACACATTCTCCCACAGTAAATCTTCTGTTAAAGCAGAAGTACGGGTTCACTATATATATATTTATAAATATATATATATATATTTTTTTAAAATATATATATATATATATATATATATATATATATATATATATATATATGAGAGATGGCAGTTGGCCCACTACTATCCAGGCAAAAAACAGATGCTTATCCCATATGAATAGAACAAAAAATAATTACCAGATTGGGGCCCAGCAATAAGAGACAGCACACTGCATGTACTGTAGTCATCAGATCAAAAACTGTATTCAATCACAGGGCACTACAACCAATGTTTCGGTCACCCAGAGGGACCTTCATCAGGGTTGTGCCTGTGAGCACATGCACATGTCTTAGACAAGTCTGCAACCCTGCCTTTCACCATTATCACCTAGCATACAGTGCTTCCACGGCAACAAGGGATTCTGGGAAAAGACATGCAAATGAGCACACAGTGACAGCTTTTGCCTGAAATCCATTTTTACAAGTGTAACATGGCTGGACCAGATTGCCTTTCTGCCTCCTGTCATGTAAATCTTGATAGCTACAGGTTGTGGCAGACAATCCTGTGGGCATCGACCCGCCTCATTCTGACTCCCTTAGTGATAGAAGTGGTGGTGACATGGGAATCTGTGTGCAGCCTATCATGGTGCAAATCCTGTGCTTCCAGTGGGTGGTAGGGGGGGGGGATGCTCGCTGTTAACAACGCTTTTATGCACAGCATGGGAATTAGATGCAAAGCCAGAGAAACTTCTCACAATCATGTTTCAACCTTAATGGAATCAGTGTGAAGTTGGTTTCTCTGGCTTTGCATCTGATTCCCATGCTGTGCTTAAAAGTTGTGTTAACAGCGAGCATTAGCTTACAATGGTTCCATGTAAAAATGGATTTCAGGCAAAAGTTGACACGGTGTGCTCACTTGCATGTCATTTCCCAGAATCCCTTGCTGCAGTGGAAGCACTGTATGCTAGGTGATAATGTGAAAGGCAGGGTTGCAGATCTTTCTAAGACATGTGAATGTGCTCACAAGGGATCTTTTTATTTGCAATATGCTATACAGTGGAGGTTTCTTGTTGCCTTTTTCACCCACCATAACTTAAAATGTATGTATGTATGTATGTATGTTGCCCCCTTTCCCCGTAGCTAAGGGAAACTACCTGTGCTGCTGTTACCTGCATGTCTAAGAGGAGACCTGATCCTCCGCTACTGGGAGCCTGGGGTGATCACGTTCGTTGGTACACACCGCCTCCACCTGAGAGAGATCCTAACGTAGTAGGATTACCCTTCACAGGACCCAATAGTCAGTAAACACACACCAAGTATATAACAACATATTTACTGATATATAAACAGGCAACACTATAATAACAAGGCTATGCTAGGCCATACCTACACAGTACATCCACGGTGTAAGCCCACACCTTGTCCACACCCCAGTGAAGTTCTCCCAAAGTTATGAGGGTGTCCTGGTCACTTAACCACCCGGTGTCCACAAGACAGGCCCAACCCAAAGTGTGGGAGGAGTAGCGCTACCCCTGTGTATGGAAATTGGTACACATAGATTAGATACCTTCCTGGTCTTAGGCCACACCAGGCCGCCTTGGCTGATGTGTCCGCTGGGCCACTGTAAGGAATCGGGGAACACGTCATTTGCGACGTGTTCCCTCCTTACCTGCATTACCGCAGTCCTCCGCTCTGGCACCAGAGCGTGCGTGCACCCCCGCTCTGTTTACAGAGCACGCGCACATGTGCAGTTCTTCTACTGTGCCACGGAGCATAGCTCCGCTCACGCGGTGCACACGTGATGACGTGCTCCGTCCCCCAGCTGCATGTCAAGTGTTCTATTAGCCCACTTGTCTCCTAGCCTATCCGTGTCTCCGCGGAGGCCACACATCTGTCCACCTCCTGTCTCATTGGATCTGGTATCCTTTATATGCCTTGCTTATTCATTCCTGCTTTGCTGAGCATAACTGGTTGTAGGACAATGGAAAAAATGTGTGGTGCTCTGAAAAAAAGCCTCAAAATATTTTTGAAAAATTGCAAAGTTCAATAAATTCATATAATGTTTCTTGAGATGAAACCCCTCACTAATCAATAAACGGTAACCAATCCATAGGACATAAAATAATCAAACATTAATCACTTCTCCATTGTAATCTGACTAGTGGGCTAGGACCCCCACAAGCAATGTAGTAAAGGGCCACACAATAAATAAAGTGTCCCAACATAAAGCATCAGAATGGAGTGTTTGCCAGTGATAAAATAACTCACATTTAGAGTAGGTGTTTGTCCTTGAGGATGTCAGAAATTTTTCTTTTCCAATAGGGGATGTGCTTCCGTTTTTTCTATAGTTGAAATAGACTCAAAGCAGGGAAAAAGCAGGCACTGTTTCTCAGGAAAAACAAAATTCAATGAAATCAAGGAGAGCGTGTGCCCATAGAAAAATGATTTAATGGAACCAGCAAAAAGATACACCCTCTCCTTGATTTCATTTAATTTTGTTTTGTTTTTCCTGAGAAACAGTGCCTGCTTTTTCGCTGCTTTGTGTCCATAACTGGTTCTAGCTTTGAGCTCCTTCGATTTTTTGTGCCTTTCACCCTTATCATGTGTTTTCTCTGCAGGTTGATTCTTTGTGTACCGACCCGGTTTGAACTTGGAACCTCTCTGGATACAGACCACGGCTATACGGATCAATACTACTGTAACTTCTCCAAACCAGACCATGGCTATACTGATCAATACTACGCTTACCTCTCCAACCCCAGACTACGGCTATACGGATCACTACAATTTCCAATCTCTCCAACTCCAGACCACGGCTAACGGACTTTACTATTCTAACTTCTCCAACCCAAGATTCTGACAAGTATTTGTTAATCCACTCTCTCCAATCCAGATCCAGCTATGTTGACAATCCACCTGCCAGGCACGCTTCCGATGCTGTGGGTGCGGGGTTTGATACCATCCCACCTCAGTTCCGGTGTCCTTTCTTGCTCGTGGGTAGCACAAACATTACAGTATGCTCAGCCCAACGAACATGGACCCCCTGGGGTGGGCCAAGCCCTGACTCCTGATGAAGCTTTTTGATAAGCGAAACACGTAGAGTCAAGTTGCAGTAGGCTGGACGAGCTCCCATTATTGCCCTGTGCCAGTCGTTCCAAACCGAGACCGATCGCAAACCGGAAGTGACGCGACGAATCGCCGGAAGTGACGCGATGCATCATACCAGCAGGGGCTGACGGCAGACAAACGAGCCACTCATCTATAGTCTTATGTGTCTATGCACATTGTGTAAATGTAAGTGTAATATTTGCTGCTTAAATATACACATCAATTGAACATGCAATGTTGCACTAAAAGTGTCATCTCTGTTACATTGAGGGAAATCACGCTGAGACCATATGCCTTCTATCAATGGGAAGAACCTAAACCACATTGATTCACCTATTGCTGTTACCCAATTGGGAAAGTGTGAGTCTCCATTTCTGTGAATACCTAGTTGTCGTTTATATTGGAATTACTACACTATATTATTATATATATATATTTTTCACATATGGTGACATCTGCGCTCCCCAAAAGCTACTTCGTACATTGGCAATCCGACTGCCAGGCACGCTTCCGATGCTGTGGGTGCGTGGTTTGATACCTTCCCACCTCAGTACTGGGGTCCTGTCTTACTCGTGGGTAGTGCAAGCATTACAGTATGCTCAGCCCAATGAACATGGACCCCCTGAGGTGGGCCAAGCCCTGTCTTCAATTTCTGAACATTTCCAATACCTGGATAACCACATTGATTCTCTTATTCAAAATTTGGCCACGGTTTCCCTTAACCAGTCACAGTCCAGAATTATTAGACCTGCTACCTTGTCTGTTGCTTCCCCTGAAGCTTCTCTCTCTCTCTCGAGCCATGTCTACCCACTCCCAATCATTTTGCGAGAGATCCCCAGGGGTGTCGAGGTTTCCTCAACCAATGTGACATAAAGTTCGAGTTAACTCCTTCCCGCTTTTCTTCTGATAGATCTAAGGTGGCCTATATCATTGCTTTACTAAACTGAGATGCATTGGCATCTCCCATCTGGGAGCAGAGACCGGAGATTGTTCAAGACTTTCCACGTTTCAAGAAAGAATTTAAACAAATCTTTGCTACCCTTGGCTGTAAGATTACTGCTGCCTCCTCTTTATTTTAAATTTCTCAGGGTCACAGACCAGTCGCAAGATATGCTCTGGAATTTCAGACCATCGCGGCGGAGACGGGTTGGAACGATGAGGCACTTTCTGCGGCTTTCTGGCAAGGACTCTCGTAGATGGTAAAGCATGAATTAGCTGCTCAAGAGAGAACCACTGTACTTGAGGATCTGATTGCCATGTGTATTAGGGTGGATCAACGCCTTCAAGAAAGGAGGCTTGAGCGCCATCACTCTCGTTCTCTCACATTTACGGCTCTTGTTCCCAATGTTTCCCCTTCTACTTTCCCAGCTCTTGTGGCTCCAGAACCAATGCAGTTCGGATGTCATCATGTAGAGGGAGAGGGGGTTGGCCCGGTATTAAAGGGGTTGCATCCCATATGGCCACCCCCTGACCTCACCAGGGAGGCAATGGGTTAACTGGACTGCGGTCCAGGCATGTGGCTTACAGCTTGTCATGTCAGGAATATGTATGTTCCCCTGTTCCCATGTTTCATTATAATCCTGTATTTAAAGTGCATTTCTGTATCTCCGGTTGTGGAGGTCGCAGAGAGTTGAAATTTGGCCAATATGTAGAGTCACTGTAGGCATTAAAAACTGGCAAATTGCGACCCACTTGGCCCACCAGAACGGAACTTATTAATATGTGAAGATATTAAAGTGTATATGGTATTTTGGATCTGCTCTGAAAATGCAGACTCCATCTGCTATTCTAATAGGTCAGGAAGGGCAGCCGGATGATTTAGCATAAGCCCTGTGATCAAAAGTTAACTGCCCTGATTGATAACACTAGGAACCAAGTACTGATCAAAAGACTCTGCCACTCTAACTGTTTACCTGAGGGCGGAGAAGCATCAAACTGGAGTGGTTTGTAAGTGTTATATCTACGCCTACAAACAATGAAGATCCTGCCAGATACTTCATCTGGTAGACTGGTCGTCGCCCCTGATTTAACTAGCGGGGGGGCATGGGTTAAACTGTGTTTCCACGTTAGGGATTGGATACAGATAATTATTGGATACAGATAATTGATCACCAATAGTCTGTATTCAATGTTAAGAATAGGGTTACAAAGGTATATAAACTGTGTCAACTCTACAGTTTTTGTTGCACTTCTGATTTCATCTTAAATGTCATCGGATTGCTGGAAAATTGCTAGCTGATACTTCTCCATTCCCCAACTCTAAGTAACTGTTACCTTCTTGCCTGTTAATTGTACTATATTGCTGTGTTCACCTTTTTAAGGAATAAATATATTTTATTATATCTAAGCCTCGTTCTGTTCAACCCAGATATTTGGTGTTTATTATATCTTGTCATAAGTTACTGTGACACATAACTCTCTCCTTCTGAGAAACAACATCGGAAAATGGGAGGATTGTGCCTTTACTGCGGACTGCCTGGTCACCTGGTGCTCCACAGTCCCACGAAGCCGGGAAACGCCCGTGCACCGTGCCCTAGCTGCGTGTCAAGTGTTCTATTAGCCCACTTGTCTCCTAGCCTATCCGTTTCTCTGCGGAGGCCACGCCTCCGTTCCGCCTCCTATCTCATTGGATCTGGTATCCTTTATATGCCCTGCTCATTCATTCCTGCTTTGCTGTGCATAACTAGTGTTATTGTGAATAATAGTGAAGCAAGGCACAAACAACTCAAAATGTGAACAATGATAGTAAGTGCAACTAATAATAAGTGCAATGTACAATATGTGCCAAATAATAAACTTCAACTGAAGACAAATTAATAATAAATGACTCTGCTCAAACCCTCTGGTGGGACCTGTTTCACTGGTTCCAAGAAGTGTGTTAGATCTCATACAATCCAGGAGGAGCATATATGGGAAACAAACAAGAAGAAAACAGTGCAAAATTTAAGTGTAGATGTATTGACAATGAGGTAAATAATAGGGTGTAGTCTTGGTTCTGATGGTATGCCTACTCACAAGATGTCAGAAGTAAGAATGCGTTTAGCAGATAGGGCTGCTACCCATGGGGTATACGTGGTGTGTGGATCTCCCTCCAGGCTCGTCTCGTCAGTGGGATGGTAGTGTATGTAAAAAAGGGGAAAGAGCACTACATAGCGCGATCAGGTGGATAATAAACTTTATATAAAAAACAGATATAAAAATGCGCACTTACAATGTGCAAAATTAAAACAAGCGTTTGTCACAATATATGTGTGTAGTGGGTTCACTGCAGCTCTCACCGCCTCCCCTGGATACTCCAAGTCTCCATCGCCTGCAGTGTGAGATCGCAGCTCCTCTCTTTGCGTCCTTCTGTGCGTCTGACATCACAGCTCTAACGTTTGGGAAACTACGGGTCGCCCACTAGTCCAAAAAGCACCACTCTATGCGTTTCGCCCAGTCTTGATAGACTGCATCCGGCTTCGTCAGGCGTGTGTATGCTTGGGGTAAAAGGTGCCTATATATACCCTATTCTATCCAATAATATAATTATCTAAAACAATTAGACCAATGCCCATAGCGCTAAGTGCAATTTGATTAGGCAAAGCTGTACTCATTATTAAACAAACTCGATTAAAATGAGATAACATTATGTGAGTATATGTAATAAATAACCCCAGTGATAGGCTGTATTCAGTATAATTATCCCTATATATTATCGCTATAGCCAAAATAATTACTGTTATCCCCTAGTATAATTTCATGCACCTTGTAATATGATAATTGTTAGTAGGTTATTTTGATAACCGATACACAGAGCACTGTCTCTATTAACTGACCCATTATTAATTAATTATTGAGTCCTAGTTCTCTGGTTTCACTATTTATAATAGTATCATATGCTTAAATATATTTATCCTCCGTGATCAAAAAATACACTTATAGTCTAATTTTATCTCCTCTATTGACGTTTCATGATGTCTAAATATGTATTATATACTCTCATAATGTTATCTCATTGTAATCGAGTTTATTTATTAATGAGTACAGCTTTGCCTAATCAAATTGCACTTAGCGCTATGGGCATTGGTCTAATTGTTTTAGATAATTATATTATTGGATAGAATAGGGTATATATAGGTACCTTTTATCCCAAGCATACACACTCCTGACGAAGCCGGATGCAGTCTATCAAGACTGGGCAAAACGCGTAGAGTGGTGCTTTTTGGACTAGTGGGCGACCCGTAGTTTCCCAAACCTCAGAGCTGTGACGTCAGACGCACAGAAGGACGCAAAGAGAGGAGCTGCGATCTCACACTGTAGGCGAAGGAAACTTGGAGTATCCAGGGGAGGCGGTGAGAGCTGTGGTGAACCCACTACACACATATATTGTGACAAACGCTTGTTTTAATTTTGCACATTGTAAGTGCGCATTTTTATACCTGTTTTTTATATAAAGTTTATTATCCACCTGATCGCGCTATGTAGTGCTCTTTCCCCTTTTTTACATACACTACCATCCCACTGACGAGACGAGCCTTGAGGGAGATCCACCCACCACGTATACCCCATGGGTAGCAGCCCTATCTGCTAAACGCATTCTTACTTCTGACATCTTGTGAGTAGGCATACCATCAGAACCAAGACTACACCCTATTATTTACCTCATTGTCAATACATCTACACTTAAATTTTGCACTGTTTTCTTCTTGTTTGTTTCCCATATACACACATAATTAGTGTTAGCCATGAGCTCCTGCATTTTGTTACGTCTTGCTCCCTTGTCCTGTTTTTCTCTGCAGCTTGATTTTTTGTGTACCGACCCGGCTTGAACTTGGAACCTCTCTGGATACGGACTATGGCTATACGGATCGATACTACTCAAACTTCTCCAATGCAGACCACGACTATACAGATCAATACTACGCTTACCTCTCCAACCCCAGACCACAGCTATACGGATCACTACAATTCCAATCTCTCGAACTCCAGACCACGGCTAACGGACTTTATTACTCTAACTTCTCCAACCCAAGACTCTGGCAAATATCTGATAACCCACTCTCTCCAATCTAGATCCAGCTACGTTGATGTCAAGAATCGGCATCCCCCGCACTCCCCACACAGAGCACTCTCTCCCCCCAGGGAGTCCCTGGACACACAAAACAATCCTGCTTTACCGACCTCTGCGGCTCCCCGACCCTGCCGCCGTCGCGGGATCACTCCCCTCGGCAATTCCTCTGCTCAACGCCGGGCGCGCCCACACCCTCCCGCGTGCACACCTGCACCATCCACTGGCTCGGTCCACGCGCGTACACCCGTTACGGAGCACATTCATTCTGCATACTCTTCTTCCCGTCCCCCGGACCTCAGGCTCCGCCCCCGCACACCAGACGAGCATACTCAGGTTACCAACAAGACTCATCTGGCCTGTTATGCCTGCACCAATCTGCAATGTCTCCCTGTAGCTCTTCCTGTCCCGCCTCCATTCCTAATTGGACTTTCCTGCTTTATCTAGCTCCTCTAACATGGCTTGGACTACGACCTATCTCCGCTCTCCACTCCCTGACCTCGGCAAGGCATTCTTCACTCTCTCTCTCTACAACCGGTACCAGCAAGTATTGTCTACCTTACTACACCTGGCCTGGCAACACTTCATACCACACTCTGGACACGCTCCCTTTGCTGCGGGTGCGTGTATTACCACTTCCCCCTTCAGCTCAGGGGACGGGTCTGGTCTGCGGGCAGCACCGGCGTAACATTATGTCGAGCCCACAAGACGCAGACAAGACCGAACTTCAACAGTTTTTCTCCAATCTGCTTCAGCAAAACCAGGCCATGGCGGATCAAATTGTGGCACTTACACGACAAGTCGCAGTACTCTCAGACCGAGTACCGACCGCAACCTCGCCAGATGTAAGCCCCCACTCCGCAAGCGCAGTTAGCATCTCCAATGTAAGGATTCCTCCCCCCAAGCCTTTTGCAGGTGAACCGCAAGAATGTAGGGGTTTCCTAAACCAGTGTGAGGTACAGTTTGAAATGGCCCCCCATCTCTACAATACTGGTCGCAAGAAGGTAGCTTACATTTATAACCTCCTCACTGGCAGCGCCCTAGCTTGGGCTTCCCCGGTTTGGGAGCGACGTTCTGATCTTACCCAAGATTACCGGCATTTAAAGCAGAGTTCCAACAAGTATTCGATTCCCCCGCTCGTCGGGAAATGGCATCTGTTTCTCTTCTCCAGATCACTCAGGGACGGTGAATGGTGACACAGTATGCTGTGGAATTCCGGACTCTAGCAGCCGAGACTAACTGGGGACAAGAGGCTCTCATCTCCGTATTCTGGCAAGGCCTGGCAGATCCCATCAAGGATGAACTCTCTCGCCAATCCAGGCCGGATCAATTGGAGGTACTCATTGATTTGGCCGTCCGAGTGGATCAACGTATCCAGGTACGCCGCTCAGAGCGTCAGCGCACTCGCTTCCATAACTTTCAGGTTCCGTTCTCCAGTACTCCCAGCAGCACTCCTGCTCCCCCAAGTGCTACCACACCTCTTCGTCCTGCACTGGAGTTGCCAGAGCCAATGCAATTGGGGGTACAACGCATCCGCACACCGATACGGCAGTTCTGCCACACCGGGGGATTGTGTTTCTACTGCGGATCCATGGATCATCTGGTTCGGGAGTGTCCACTGCGTCCGGGAAACGGGATCACCCAGTGAGTACTGAGGGGCTCTCTCTGGGTGAAATGTCTCCACGTCCCCTTCATAAAGGTGAACTCCCTAAGAAACTTACATTTCCAGTCTCCCTTTCAGGCGATAAGTTCCAGACTTCTACCGTCGCTTTCATTGACTCAGGAGCTGGAGGAAACTTCGTGGACCTTGAATTCGCCAGGTTAAAGTGCATACCGCTCGTGAGGAAGAAGGTTCCCATCGCACTCGTCGGTATCGATGGACGTCTTCTTACCCCGGCCCTCATCTCCTTAGAGACAGCCCCCTTGCTTCTGTCCTCACATCTGCACAAGGAGATCTTAGTTCTCGATGCCATTCACGCTCCTGGGATACCCATCACCCTTGGTCTTCCTTGGCTACAGCTTAACAATCCTCTCATTGACTGGACTTCCTCTGCTCCCATCTCCTGGAGGCCGAGGTCAGGCGAGACTCATCAACTGCTGGCCAATACCTCTGTTCCCGAAGTTATTCTACCTTCTGTTTACCATCAATTCCGGGACGTTTTCAATAAGGTACAGTCAGACCTTTTGCCGCCACACAGGACTTACGTTTGTCAGATTGATCTGGTTCCAGGTTAATCCCTACCCAAGTCCAAGACCTACCCCTTGTCGTTACCAGAATCTCACGCTATGGATAAATATATCCAGGAGAATCTCAATAAAGGCTTTATTCGTCTCTCCAATTCCCAGGGGCTGGGTTTTTCTTCATCAAGAAAAAGGACGGGTCGTTGAGGCCTTGCATCGATTACAGGGGTTTGAACCACATAACTATCAAAAATCGTTACCCCCTTCCCCTCATTACCGAACTGTTCGATAAATTACAGGGGGCCAAGATTTTTTCCAAGTTGGATCTACGTGGTGCCTATAACCTGGTGCGCATCAGAAAGGGGGATGAATGGAAAACGGCCTTCAACTTGCGTAGTGGACACTACGAGTATCTTGTAATGCCTTTCGGCTTATGTAATGCTCCCGCTGTCTTCCAGGATTTCATCAACGACGTCTTTCGTAAGGTACTCAATATTTTTGTTATAGTATACTTGGATGATATCCTGATTTTTTTCCAAAGATCTCCAGGACCATATACGCCACACCTCCTACGTCCTTTCCCGTCTCTGTGAACACCATTTGTACGCCAAACTGGAGAAGTGCACCTTTCATCAGGTATCTACTCCATTTCTGGGGTACATCATTTCCGATGAGGGGTTTATGATGGACTCCGGTAAACTTCAAGCAGTTACTGAATGGCCAAGACCCAATTCTCTCAAAGCCATACAACGTTTTTTAGGGTTCGCTAATTACTATCGTAAGTTTATACAGAGTTTTTCTACCATTGCAGCACCCCTCACTGCGCTCACCAAAAAAGGAGCTGATCCTTCTGCTTTGTCATCCGAGGCCATCTCCGCTTTTGAGACACTCAAGGAAGCTTTTATATCTGCACCTATTCTCCGTCATCCCAACATTGAACTTCCCTCCGTCCTGGAGGTCGACGCTTCTGATTGCGGCTCTGGAGCCGTTCTTTCTCAGAGACCCATGCCTCAAGATAAGTTACATCCCTGTGCATATTTTTCCAAGAAATTCACATCCACCGAGAGGAACTATGACATGGGTAACAGGGAACTTCTGGCCGTGAAGATGGCTCTTCAAGAGTGGAGACACCTGCTGGAGGAGTCAAAAGAGCTGTTTACTATTCTCACGGACCACAAGAACCTTCTTTACATAGAACACAAATTCTTCTGGTGGAGGGGTTGCGCTTGGTGATAGAAGGTGGTCGAAGGTCTCATTCATCACATCCATGCCACCCTCCTGCTCTGGCATCGGGGATACAGGGACATGAACACCGAGCAAATTATGTATCCCCGCTATGTCAGTCTCTATCTTCTCCATCCGTCGATTCATCTTCTCCATCCGTTGATCCATCTTCTGCATCCGTTGATCCATATTTAGCATCCGTTGATCCATATTTAGCATGGTCTCCAGAAGCAGATCTATCTTTGCCAGCACAATAGAGTTCCCGGGGATATCCACACTTATCCCATTCAGCATCCGGTCTAACGAGCTGCTTCTTTTGCATGGCGTGCTGTGGACATCTGGGTGGATGGGTGCTACGGAGGATGAGATGGGGGTTCCATGGAGAGAAGCGGCAGCGTCGTCGAAGAAAGGTGGAGGAGGTGACCTGTGTATATCCGGGAGAGGAGAAGCGGCAGCGTCGTTGAAGAAAGTGACCTCTGGATTTTCGTCTAAGCGCAAAGGAGAAAGTGACCCGTGAATTTCAGGGACACCAGCGGCAGCATCGTCGAAGAGCAGTAGAGAAGATGGGCTGAAGATATCCAGGAGAGCAGCGGCAGAATCGTTGAAGCGTATTGGAGGAAGTGGTCTGCGGGTTTGTTGGGTTGGCTGCCATTTGTTTTGCGTTGAGTGTACATCACCTTATTTCTTCTTGACATAATAAGGCTGACGTCTATTAAAACCCTTAGCCTTTGGGGTCAGCAGAAGGTTTTCTTTATTGGCCTTAGCCTGTCGCTTTGGCCTTGGCTTGGAAACTGCTGCTGCCTTTCGCTTTTTCTGTGTGATAGGCACGGCAGAGGCGAGTGGCTTCCGGCATCCGTAGAATCGAGATTGATCCATGGAAGCAGATGGCACAATGCAGTATCTGGACAAGGGCAAGTTCAGATAAAGATCATCGAGTGGTGGGCTATGCAAAGTGTGTAACCTTTTATGCATGGCGACGAGGTACAGGTGTTGAAAGTGGGCATACTCTAATGTGAGTCATTAACGTATAAATACACCATCCATTTTGTGGATTCACTGCACATTGAATACACATCGACTAAACATCGAATATACATTCTTGTGTTTGTATTTCTTTCTACTCGCAGCAATGCCTGTTAAAAAGATTTCAAAGGATCTCAGCATGCGAATTAAGGAGATGTACATGAGCGGACACCGAATTGCAGATATCCAATGCTGGTTAGCTACTTCTGGCCTCGTTGTGCCATCAACCACCGTGAGCTATCATGCACACGGAAAACCAGACAACGCACGAGGACACCAACGGTAACTAACGCGTAAGTATATTTATATAACTAAATTTATTTATTTTTTTATAAAATATTGTACTGTAGATCTACTAGTGTACTGTAATAGTGTACTGTAGATCTACTGTATCTAATTTTATAGTTATTTCGGTATATTTATATAACAACGGTATATGTATATTTTTTATATTGCTGCATATTAATAGAACAATATATTGTGTACTGTCGATCTACTGTATCTAATTTTATAGTTATTTCGGTATATTTATATAACAACATTATATGTATATTTTTTTATATTGCTGCATCTTAATAGAACAATATACAGTATTGTGTACTGTCGATCTACTGTATCTAATTTTATAGTTATTTCGGTATATTTATATAACAACGGTATATGTATATTTCTTATATTGCTGCATATTAATAGAACACTATATTGTGTACTGTAGATCTACTGTATCTAATTTTATAGTTATTTCAGTATATTTATATAACAACGGTATATGTATATTTTTGAAGTGAAACTTCTTTAGTGGCACCTATTCTGATGGGGTAAAATGGGAGAGATGGGGGACAAATGTGAAACGGAAGTGACGGCACGGCTTCCCCATCCCTCCCCCCCACACGCCTGCTGTGACATGCGGTGCCGGCGATAGCCGCCGGAGCCACTCCTAACGGCCGCCGTTAACCCCACACGTCCGCTGCCATGGGTGTACAAAGATGGCTGGCGCAGAGCTTCCGGTGCTGCGGGTGTGGGTGTAGTTAGATGGCGGAAGCCCCGCAAGTCCTCCGGCTGTGAGAGGAGGAGCCGCTGCTCAGCCTCTCTCCTCCCTAACTCCGCTTCCCCTTCCCTGTGTCCCGCTGACTGAGCGCCGCCGGGGCCGGAGGTGGAGAGCCGCCATTCCCCCCATACGTCCACACAGACATGGGAGGTTGAAGCGCATGCGCAGATTTGACCGCCGGGTCTCTCAGGCCAGGAAGCTATCTGCATCCGTTGATGCGAGGCAGCGCATGCGCAGAGTCGCCCGCCCCTCGTAGTGGCCTACTGCACTGTAACTCACTGGATTGTTGTTTTTCTGTACATTGTAGGGAGACAACTCTTCTGGTCGACAAAATAAGTGAGAAGAATGATGAGAAGAGTGCATTAAGGGTCAAATACACTCTGCAAGAAAATCACAATCTCACTGTATCCGAGACCAGCATAAAGAAGATGAGACGCAGAATTGGATGGAAATATGGACGTGTGAGGTTAGTACTGGACAATACAGGAGGTAAAAGTGTTGTTTAAGAAACTGTACTGTACCTCTAAAACTAATTATTCCTTGTCATTACAGACCGTACCCCATGATAAGGGACGTTAACAAAATCAAAAGAGTGGTCCAGGCCCAGGCATGGATCTTCAGTGGTGAAACTTTCCAGGATTGCATCTTCACTGACGAGTCTACTGTATCGCTGGAGAAATTTGCCACCTTTGCATTCCACAAAAAAGGTTGCATATCTATGAAGCCGCGGCCAAAACACCCAGTGAAGATGCATGTGTGGGGTGCCATCTTTAGGCGTGGACCAGGATGCATTGTCATCTTTGAAGGTAAAATATAAAATATAATGTAGCCTTATGCACTGTACTGTATTAGTGTGCAGTTTTTTGAGCACTTTTCTTTTCTTGTTATAGGAATCATGGATAAAGCTTTCTACCAAGACAAAATTGTGCCTGAGATTGTGGAATACATCACACGCGAGTTCCCGGGTGGTCACCGTTTCTACCAGGACAACGATCCGAAGCACACCGCGTCAACAGCGCATATCCTTGAGCGCGGTATCAACTGGGTGAAGACGCCAGCGGAGTAAGTGCGGTAACCGTGTCTCATTTTTTCCCCACTGTTTTTACTGTGTACTGTATCTCTTAAACTAAATGTCCTTTTTTTCCAATGACAGATCGCCAGACTTCAATCCGATCGAAATGGTCTGGCATCAGCTGAAGGACCATATCCGAAAAGTCGTGAAACCCTCCAAAAAGGATGAGTTGGCAAAAGGCATACTGAGTTTTTGGAACGATGTACTCACCGTGGAACGATGCAATAAATATATTTACCATATTGCGACTGTGTTGCCCATTGTGATCGCGCGTAATGAGCAAGCATCAGGAAGGTAGTATGGTATACTGAAGTAATGTACTGTAGTATTGTAAGTACAGTATGATATAGGTAAGTATGGCACAGATTTTTTCTTTCCTAGTAGTCAGAGTATACAGTAGTTCCAGTATAGACTAGTTTGATAGTATTACGGTAACTGCATACTGTAGTCCAATATGGAGTAGCTATACAGTACACAATGCCATAATACAGTATGCACCTACAGTACAGTAACTGCTCAAATTACTACTTTCCAGAGAGAGCAGCACCAGCCATCTGGTTACAAAGTATTTAACAGTAGTCAGAGAATACAGTAGTTCCAGTATGGACTTGTTTGACAGTGCTAACAGCGTACTGTAGTCCAATATGGAGTAGCTACAGTATACAGTACACAGTGCCATAATACAGTACAGTATGCACCTAACTGCTCAATTTATTTATTTCCAGAGAGAGCAGCACCAGCCATATGGTGCTGAACTATTTAACAGTAGTCACAGTATACAGTAGTTCCAGTATAGACTAGTTTAACAGTACTACACAGCACACAATGCCATAATACAGTATGCACATAACTGCACTAATTTTTTGTTTTCTTGTCTTTTCAGAAAAAAAGGATGGACTGGGGGTTAGGGGGGGGGGTATCGTGTACAGTCTGTGAACTGTTTGTACAGTTAAGTGTACAGTATCTAAACTGCAGTCTAAACTGATGTACACAAAACCTCTCCTCTCTCAATGAACTACTGTACTGTACACAGAATGAGGAAGAAGATAAAGATGGAAAAATTATATTACTACTATATTATTATATATTATATATTATTAATTAATATTATTATCAATGTGCATTATTCATGATTATCCACCGGCCCTCAATTTCCATCTGACAGAAGAACTTAATAAAGACTGCATTATGTATTATTCATGATTATTTTTATATTTGTTTTTTTTGGTTCCTGATAAAATAAATATGTATTTACATTCTTGATAATCATAATCATTGACAACAACCCCCGCCCCCCACACCTACAGTACACCAAAGAAAATGAATGAATTGCAAAACAACTTGAATCCGTTAATGGTTTTTTAACTCTCAATTCTCACAGTGCTGTGCAAATCAGATTTACATATCAAATTCGAGAAGGGATTTTTCCAAAGCGTTACCGTAAACAAAGCCTCAAAGGGTTGGAGGGGGGGGGGGTTGTGTGAGTCATGCGCAGTAATCAGCTAGCTCCCATCTCAAAGAGGATTACACACAGGCGCAGTGAGGTGACGCTTGGCTAGGGACGGATTAAGAACACAATGGCAAACTTCAGAAAATGAATGACTCTGTGGAGGTGTCTGTCGATAAGAGTTTCAAATCCTTGAGCAAGCCTTGTGTGTGCATGGGATAGGGGGCTACAGGGTACAGCTGCATGAAGTTCAAAGATAATGACATACTTTAATTTCAAAAGGCAGTTCATCATAATAATATGATCCCTACACTCCCAAATACAGTACGTAAAAAGCACACAAATCAACCATGTGCAGTCAAACGCACAGGGTTGCAGTCAAAAGCTACAGCACAGATTGAATATCATAATATCAAGATGGTTTTTGCAGGCTCGTGGAGAAAAAAAACCATTAAAAACTGAGGAGAATTTTTTTTTTTTTTTTGGTCACTCACTCAAGCAAGCAGTGGTGGGTGAAGTTACAGGTGCATGCGCAGTAATCATCTGCTGTCAAGCAGGAATCTGATTGAAACCAGAAAGACACACGTTCAAAGGAATGGCGTGGGACAGATGTACTGCACTGTAGATAAGATAAGAAGTTGAAATATCCTGCAGTGCAGCAAATTATCCTGTGTGTGTGCGGGGGCGAGCGAGGGGAGAGCGCTGTATATGCCGAAATGTGACAGTGTTACAGTACTGTACACACCTGTGCGTTTCAACAATTTTCAAATGAGACATGCAAATGCATGTATACTGTAAATATGCAAATTTACAATTACTGCGCACGCACACGCAGACTGTGTACTGACGTAGGTTGAACTGCTAAGGTATTAGACTTCCAAGACAACAGCTCGTGAACGCCCCCCTGAGTTTTTAGACGGCATTGCAGTATTGCAGACAGCAAGAATAAAATGCTAATATCACGAGCGCTAAAATAACGCAATTCACTCCGGACTAAAAAAAAAACGCATCTGACCGAGATTATCAGAGTGCCGCGCATACAGCCGATTTAGGATAAAGGCGGCCGCCACTGTATCCTTATTCATCCTGATCCTAAACTGCCTTTCACCCTAGAAGTAGATGCATCAGACATTGGTGTTGGTGCTGTCCTTTCCCAGAGGAAGAATCCTCAATCCAGATTGCATCCCTTTGCATTTTTCTCCAAAAAAAATTCTTCCGCTGAGTGCAATTACGATATCGGGAATCGGGAACTCCTGGCTGTGAAATTAGCATTAGAAGAATGAAGACATTTTCTGGAGGGCACTGAGAATCCCATAACTATCTTAACAGATCATAAAAATCCGTTATACATTGAATGGGCACGTCGTCTTGGAGCCCGTCAAGCCAGATGGTCATTATTCTTTTCAAGATTCAATTTCATAATATCATATCTGCATGGAACAAAAAATGTCAAGGCTAACGCCCTTTCCCGACAATTCTCTTCGGATGATAAATCTGAGGACCAACAAAGGCCTATTCTCCCTGCTAAGTGTATTCTTATCTGCAACCACCTTCAACGTTCTCAAAGATATTGTACGACAACAAGATCACACCCCTGCAGATTTCAATATTCCCGAGGGTCGTCTGTATACTTCTCCTACACACCGCAGGAAAGTTCTCCAATGGAGTCACTCCTCCAGAGCCGCTGGTCACCCAGGTACCAGGAGAACTTTAGATCTGATTTCCAGAACTTTTTGGTGGCCCGGGATTCAGAAAGATGTCAAGGACTTCGTAGCCGCGTGCCCAACTTGTGCCAGGACTAAGACTCCCAGGAATCTTCCTTCAGGACTTCTCCAGCCCCTTCCTGTTGCCAACCGACCATGGACACACCTGTCCATGGATTTCATTGTGGATTTACCGGTATCCAAGGGCATGAATACGATCCTGGTGGTCGTGGATCGATTTTCTAAACAGTCCCACTTTATGCCTCTCAAAGGTCTTCCCAATTCTTCCAACCTTCCCGTGTATTCATCAGAGAGATCTTTCGACTTCACAGAGTACCCCTGGTTATCGTGTCTGATAGGGGTTCACACTTTGTGTCTCGCTTTTGGCGTTCTTTTTAAATACAACTGGGCATTTCTCTACATTTCTCCTCAGGGTACCACACACAGACGAATGGTCAAACTGAAAGGACCAATCAGTCCCTAGAACAATACATAAGATGTTTTGTTTCAGATTCCCAAGATGACTGGTCAGAACTTTTGCCCTGGGCAGAATTCGCCCATAACAACGCACAAAGTGGATCTACTCTGGAATCCCCATTTTGTGTAAATTACGGGTTCCATCCTTCTACACTCCCTATCTCTGTATCTACATCAGGGGTTTCCGCGGCAGACGACAGTATTAAAGCATTGCAAGATCTTTGGAAAAAGGTTCAGGCAAACATCAAGACAGCTACCAATAAGCAGAAGACCCAGGCTGATCGCCACCGTAGACCTGCTCAGGAATTCAAGATTGGCGACAAAGTTTGGCTCTCATCCAAGAACATCAGGCTGAAGGCACCGTCTATGAAGTTTGCAACCAGATTTCTCTGTCCTTTTTCTATCTCAGAAAGGATTAATCCCGTGGCGTATCGTCTCGCGTTACCTCCTTCTATGCGGATCCCATCCGTTTTTCACGTCTCATTGCTTAAGCAAGTGGTCCAGAATACTCACTCAGTTCATTCGCCTCCCACTTCGTCTCATATGGTACAAGGCCAACCTGAGTATGAAATACAATCCATTCTGGACTTAAAGTTCTCAAGAGGCTCATTACAGTATTTGGTACACTGGAAGGGTTACGGCCCAGAGGAAAGATCCTGGGTTCCTAGTCATCATGGTCATGCTTCCAGGATGATCCGTAACTTCCATTCCAAATTTCCGGATAAGCCTTCATGGAGTCGCCCGGAGGTCGCTCCTAGAGGGGGTGTACTGTGAGGATTCGCCGTTCCAGCGTTCAGGGACCATCCCCTCACCTGGCTGTACGTCGTGGTCGCTCGTCTAGTCGCCCCGCTGATGCGCGCGGTAGGCTCTGTCCCCGCTCTGTTGTTAAACAACACCAGCATGGCAGTGATGCGCGTTCCAGGCTCCGCCACCGCTCTGATGTCTCAAGGAACCGGCCTGGGAGTATCACACACTCTAAGTCCCGCCGTCTGAACTCTGTGACACGTGCAGCCTGCAAGCAACCTCCTACCTGATCGGCTGCATCATTGGACAAACCTGTGAGTACCAGTAGCCTATGACGATTCACTTCCTGGTTCCACCCCTGCCTGTTATTGGAGTCTCCTTCCTTTTATATGGAAACAAAAGAAACAGCGCACAACGCCAAACAGTGAAGCAAGTAATGCTATATATTAGTAATTACAGGGTAATAAATCTGCGTACATCAAAACAGTGGAATAGGTGCATTTAGTGTGTTTCACACAAGTTACCACTCAGCAACTGTTGTCAGAAGAGTCTGCAGCTTGCTTCTCTCAGCGGGGGCGCTACGTTGGTTCAGGAGCAGGATTAATGTCCAAAACCCCTCATCCAACAGTACATCGCTCCCAAGGGGATTTCCCTTTAAGGCAACCACGATCCGTTGCAGGTATTGGTGCTTGGTGGGACCGCTCGTGCTTCCAAGCCGTCTGGTGCAGCTCGTGTAGCTCAGCGAGCAGATCCACTGTACGGGGGTGAGACCTCAGCTCTGCAAGGGTACACTCGGCGTGCCACGTTGTCGCTCCGTCACGGGATACTGCGTGATGACGTCACAGTCTCCGCAGCAGCGAGGGAACCGGCAGGGAGGCAGTGAAAGTCTCTCAAAGTCTCTCAAAGTCTCTCATATGCCCAAAATTACCACCGGGAGTAATACTAGCAGGGTGAAGCCAATGGAGGCAATGGCAATATTAAGGCACTAGATAAAAATCATCCAACATGTTTCGTAGAATAAACTACTTCTTCAGGGAATAATTTGGCCATTACCCAGAGGCCTTAAGTACCTAACAAAGATGTCTCATTGGTCAAACAATTAAAAATGGACCAATCATCTAGACTAGGTAATGGTTAAAGTGATAGGGAAGATGAAATCATTACTTTTAAAACAACAACTTTATTAACTACATACATAATAAAAAGATTTTATAAACATATAAACTAAACCTAGCATAAATAATTAAAAACATGCTGGAATAAAAGAAACACAATATTAGTACTAAAATACACTGGCGACACATTTAATTGCACTGCGGCCAGATCCGCAAGCCGGGAGATTTCCCGGCTTGCTAGTGGCCGCCCCTCGGCGTGCCGCGCGTCATAGACGCGCGGTCACGCGTCTTCGGGAGCGTGCGCCCCCTGCACGCACGTCCAGGGGCTCCCCGAGGGAGCCCTGGTGTCCCGCGATCGCGGGACAGCGGCAGGGGGTTCCGGGGGACCCGGCGGACCCGGCAGCGGGAGGGAGAGCGCCCCGATCGGAGGGCGCTCTTCCGCTGCTTCGGCGCGCGCCCGTCACACTCGGGCGCGCGCCAGGCTACTGCTGCGGCACAGAACGGGCAAATGCTCGAATAAACTGTGCCGCAGCAGTAGATAGTATCAATAAATACATATAAAAGATGCAACTAGAAGTAACAATATAAATACGTATAGACAATAGAACGGAGCAGGGAAAACAGAGATACATAGATCAGTGATATCCCTTGGGTTTAAGTGGAGAAGGGGGCTAGAATTTTTTTTTTAATAAAAATTCCTTTTAATAAAGTGCCCAGATGTCAACATCCTCATTTAACCCCTTAGGGGACATAGTATCTAACTTGTGAATCAAATATGTCTCCTTAGATGATAGTGTTTTAACTCTGTCCCCACCTTTTCTATTTACAGGAATAAACTGAATCCACTTAAAAGTGAGACTGGACGGATCTTTGTTGTGGTGTAATAAAAAGTGTCTGGAAACACTGTGTTTTTCAAAACCGTTTTTTATATTTCTGACGTGTTCCTGGATACGAACTTTAAGGCTGCGTTTGGTTCTGCCTACATACTGATATCCACACGCACATTCCAATAAGTAAACAATGTGTGTAGATGTACATAAAATAAAGTCATCAATATTAAAAACTTCTTGTGTGTTTTTAGAATTAAATGTATGCTTGTCAGGATGTTGGTACTTACAAATACTACACTTACCACAAATATAATTGCCTTTTGGTTTAGGCCCTAACCAGTTCTTTTGTACTGTAGTGTTATTACTTAAAAAAACATCACTAGGTGCTAGCAAATTTTTAATGGTTTTGGCTCTCCTATAGATAAACCGTGGTTTAGTGTCTAGATGTGATCCCAATATGGGATCATTGCACAAAATACCCAGTGTTTATAAAAAAACCTTTTCGATGTCCCTATGTACAGAATTATAATCTGTAAAGAAGGCCACATTTAAAATTTCATTTTTCATTATTGGGCCTATTTTATTTCTTGTCTTGGTTCTATTTTGAATTAACATATCTTTACGATCCATGTTACGTACCCTTATAATCTCTCTTTCGAGAAGTTCCTTAGGGTATCCCCTCTCTCTGAATCTCAAAAATAGTTTATTAGCCTGCTTGTCAAAAACCTCTATACTACTGCAGTTATGTCTGAGTCTGACAAATTGCCCTCCTGGTATATTTTTTATCCATGTACTTTTGTGATTACTATTCGCCATCAGCAAATTGTTAGTATCCACCTCCTTAAAGAAGGTTTCAGTCTCCACAGTGCCATCCGCTCTGGAAGTAAGTCTTAAATCCAGAAAATCTATCTGGGTGGCATCCACCTTATGTGTAAACTCAAGGTTGAAATCATTCCTATTCAGGTTATCTACAAATGCACTGGCCGATGCATAATCACCGTCCCACACACACAGGATGTCGTCTATGTAGCGTTTCCACACAACGACATTCCTGTGGTAGGGTTCCTCGGGCACAATGAACTGAGACTCCCACTTACCCACATACAGGTTTGCGAAACTGGGGGCAAACCTAGTACCCATTGCAGTTCCGCAAACCTGCAGGTAGAAAGTGGAAAGAAACAGAAAATAATTATGTTTCAATATGAAACTAATAGACTCGAGATTAAATTTCCTATTTAATGGGTGCATTGTGGGGTCTACTTCCAAAAAGGAGTTGACTGCATCCAACCCTTTCTGATGGGGTATATTTGTATAGAGGGATTTTATGCCACATGTAATCCATACATATGAACTCTTCCATTTGAAATCTTTAAATAAATTTAGAACTGCAGTAGAATCCTTCAAATAAGAGGTTAATTCACCAACATACGGTTGGAGAAAAAAATCCACGTACTGCACCGACACACTTTATTCGAGCAAATACCCGGTATGTACCTGGCAGATTGTTACGCCGATGCTCGCCACAAACCGGGACCGGACCGCGGGGCTGAGGTGGGGTTATATAATCACCGACCTGAGTCCACGCAGACTGATCCGGAGTGCGCAGTTCGTAGTCGTACATCGCAGGGTCAGGATTGGAGAAGGCAGCATCGTCGTTATGGAAGCAGGAGTTCGGCAACAGGTAGTCAGGATTTCCCCGCTTCAGCTTAGGAGCGTGAGCGCGGGGGTGGCTTCTGCGCGAGGAGCGGCCTCGGCCCATGACGCCGATCTCAGCAGGAGGAGACAGCAGGCTGGCCGAAGTTCACCGCAGGGCAGCGTCGGGTAGAACCAACGCTTCAGCGCAGAAGTCCAAGGCAGGTCACTGCAAGAGGATCGCAGCAAGCCGCAGGAAAGGAAGGGTAGCCACTGCTAGGAGGGAATGCAGCAGGTACCGGTGCTGGCAACACGCTTCAGCACAGACGTCCCGGGTAGGCCACTGCAGGAGAATAGCAGCAGGCCAGTGCTGGCATCAACGCTTCAGCACAGACGTCCAGGGCAGGCCACTGCAAGGAGATAGCAGCAGGCCGCAGGAAAGGAAGGGTAGCCACTGCTAGGAGGGAATGCAGCAGTACCAGTGCTGGCATCAACGCTTCAGCACAGACGTCCAGGATAGGCCACTACAGGAGAATAGCGGCAGGCCATAGGACAGGAAGGGTAGCTACTGCTAGGAGGGAATGCAGCAGTACCAGTGCTGGCATCAACGCTTCAGCACAGACGTCCAGGGTAGGCCACTGCAAGGAGATAGCAGCAGGCCAGTGCTGGCAACAACGCTTCAGCACAGACGTCCAGGACCAGGCCTCTGGATACTCAGGAACTTGGAAGGTAAGAACGCTAGGAGAGAGGCCTGGGGTGGTTTGTGGCAGAGACAGTAACATAGAGGTAGGAATAGTTATGCTCGGCGCTGGTTCAGAGCCAACGCCTAGAATATAAAGGGCGGAGATCCAATCACAGGAGGAGGGTGTGTGAGAATTCCTCCAATGAAGTAGCACAGGGCAAAAGCTGCAATGAGAGGCAGCACCTGTGCCATAGATTGCCAGAGGAAGCCTGCAACTGCACAGGTCTGCAAGGCAAAAGACAAAGCCAGTAGTGGATTCCTTACAGTACCCCCCCCTTCAGGTGAGACCTCCGGACGAACAAGATCCATCACAGATTTGGGGGACATGGAATTGTTCCTAAACCTCCTTAGGCGAGAGGTGGCGTTGAAAGCCCATAGTTTGTTGGGATTCCTTACAGTACCCCCACCACTGGGTGAAAAGCCTGGGTGAACAGGACCATTCATAGGTCTGGGAGACATTGAGTTGTTCCTGAAGTGTCTCCGGCGAGAATTAGGTCCACAATCCAGATGGACATTGGCGAGTGCCATGAAAGACAGCGGTGGTACTGCAGTTCTTAGTACATGGACAATGGGACCTGAGGGCTCCGGAATGGGAACATCGGAAGGACGGTAGCCAGGTGTCCGGTGCATAGTAATAGTCCAAGAGTACGGGACACAGGACACAGATTGTCGGACAAAAATGGCAGAGGGACCTTCAGAGAAGGCAATGTCTTTGGTGAAATCAGCACGGAGGAAGTTGCGAGAGTCTTTAGCTTCCAAGGAATTCCGGGTGGTGGTTAGCAAGGGAATGGGGCGGGAGGGTTCACTACACACTATTGCAGCGGTACTTTTGATACCAAGCAGGGTTGCTATCCCAAGCAATTTGCGAGAGTCTGTAGCAGTGTGTATGCAACTCATGGTACTGGCAGTTGAAGAAGGATCCGCTTCCTTTGGTTTGTGATCTTTAGAGAGAATCAAATCCGAAATTGTGGCCTTGGCGAAGGACATAATAGGCATGTCTATACCCATAGTGGACCCATAGAGAACAGGAACGGACGCTTCAGGTAAAGCGACGAGGTCCAGTAAGGGTGTCTTCGTCTTAGGGAGAGGCCAATTGCCATACCGATTGGGCACTTTGGGCACCGCACAGAGACCTGCGAGTAAGGAGTCTGTTTGAAAGGTGAGAAAACAGATTTTATCCAAAAAACAAGGCAGGCGGTTAAGCGGTGCATCAACCTTAGGGAAAAAAGTCTTGGGGTTAAAGCTGGGTGCCTCCAACACAGAGAAAGAAGACAGAGAACTAGAGCTTGGCTTCGGAGTGGAGGTCCCAGGTACCCAGGTCTCACATGATACTGTGGGAGAAGCAATGCAAATTGTTACTGTTTTAAACATAGGGTCTTTAACATCGGTAGCTCCAGGCACCTTTTTGAGAGGTAACCCTAGTTTTGGGACAGGACAGTCAATAGCAAGTACCCCAAGTATTGTGGAAGACACAGAGAAAAATAAGTCCATTTTAAAGACGGGATCTTCTGAAAAAAGGCAACGTTCCAAATGCGATACCCCTGAGTGCGTGGTAGTAGACATACAGTCAGTAGTGGATACCCCGAATACTGTGGGCGAATCAGCGTGAAACAGTATTATTACAGGAATGGGCATCCCAGACTTAAAGTCATTTTTAATCATCCCGGAGGCTGTGGCATGATCCGTGAGAGAAACTGGGGTAAACTCTCCAACAGACACAAGGGACATCTTGCTTGTTACAGAATTGGGTCCCTGAGAATCCCTAGTGAGGGCATCAGACTCCATGGGAGACTTGGTGACAGGGGTTTTGGAACTGATTAGAGGAATGGCAGGTATCACAGATTTACTAGGAGAAATACCTTGCAAAACAGAAATTTTAGTAAAGGTGATAGGCATCACAGATAGGGCAGACAGAAGTAAGCTAGGCAAGGTTGCTTCTATAACAGAAGATTTGGCAGCGGCAAAGCTTAACTCAGCGGCTGCTGGAGAACTTTTAACTACAGTGAGAAGGGACTGCAGTTTTACAAAGTCAGGGATAAAGGGAGTCTCAAACTTGAAAGCCTGATCATTCAAAAAGAAGGGCCCTAACTTTAATGGTACTGAGGAAGCAACAGCAGATACGCTGATCTCAGAAGGGGTCACTTGGAAAGGAGAATAATATGTACTGTTCGCTTTAAACCCTAGGATTTGGGAAAAGGAGAACTCAGACAGTGCAAGTGGGGCAACCACGACTGTGCTGGCCTCTGAAGTGGGTATTTGGGAAAGAGTGTCTGGGACTTCAGAAACGACAACAGATTCCACGAAAAGGGGTCTATGCTCAGAAGCAGGGGTCTCAGCTCTCTGAGTGGCAGACGGGGTGAGTGAAATACCTAGGAGTAGGGATTCTGCGAACAGGTTTAGAGAAACAAACGGCTCCAGAATACTTTTTACTGGAGCCAGTATTATTGCCGAAAGTTCAGGCGGCATAGCCCCGAGAATTTTAGCCGAGTCAGAGGACAAAAGGGGTTGATCCTCTGAGGCTAAGGAGGTGTCCCTGACTGACGAACTAAAGGGATCTACCAAGGAAGGTTCACAGGGCTGACCTGCAGGGGTTAACATAGGAAAAACCCCAAGGGTTAAATTACTCTGTACCTGAGAATCAGAGAAATAGAAGCTAGTCTCCGAGAGTGGGGTCATAGGAGGTTCTGCCTCTTGCCCTAGGAACCTATCATTAGACTGCGGAATACTAGGGTTAGCAGTAGGAACCTCACAGAGCAGACTAGCAGGGGTTAATACAGAAAAAACCTCGGAAACAGAGCTTAGAATTTTTGGTTTAGGAAAAGAGGGCAAACAGGATTCATTCTCTGGTGCTAGGGAAGACACACTGACCTGGGTACTGCAGGGATTTACAGTGGGGAACGCATAAGCCTGACTAGCAGGGGTTAAGACCGAAATAACCTCAGGGACAGAACTTAGGGAGGTTAACTCAGGATTAGGGAGCGTGGCAGCTTCTTCCTTAGCGGGCAGCGACAGAGAAATGGTTTGACCATTCTTAGGAGAGAGAGGTAACCCCACAGGTTTAGTAACAGGACTGGTAGCACAGAGAATCTGCCAAGCAGCAGCATAGCTGGCAAGGAGGGGATCCTGTTCTATTATGTGAGTGTCTAGTGTTGAGGAAAATACATGGAGTGTATCTTGAGACTGAGCCAACATGAGGAGGGCGCTCTGTTCTACTAGATGAATGTCCAGTGATGAGGCCAGGGCATAGATTGCCTCTTGGGCGTCGGCCAGTTCCATAGGGTTCACATTATCCCAGGTTAAAGGGGAATCAGGGGAGCGAATACATTCGGCTAGAGACTGTTTTAAGCTCAGGATACAGTAAGCCTTAATAAAGAGATCACAACGGCATTGTCTTTGCAAAGGGGTTAAACCTTCATAGGTAAACATTTCATCCATCAGGGGTATTACTTCACACAAATACTGGCCTTCATAGTGGGACTGATACGCAGGACGGGACATAACTTCAGTTGGAAAATTGCCATCCCCCGCCACGGCGCGGTCCGGTTTTAACGGGCCGAGCATACTGTTACGCCGATGCTCGCCACAAACCGGGACCGGACCGCGGGGCTGAGGTGGGGTTATATAATCACCGACCTGAGTCCACGCAGACTGATCCGGAGTGCGCAGTTCGTAGTCGTACATCGCAGGGTCAGGATTGGAGAAGGCAGCATCGTCGTTATGGAAGCAGGAGTTCGGCAACAGGTAGTCAGGATTTCCCCGCTTCAGCTTAGGAGCGTGAGCGCGGGGGTGGCTTCTGCGCGAGGAGCGGCCTCGGCCCATGACGCCGATCTCAGCAGGAGGAGACAGCAGGCTGGCCGAAGTTCACCGCAGGGCAGCGTCGGGTAGAACCAACGCTTCAGCGCAGAAGTCCAAGGCAGGTCACTGCAAGAGGATCGCAGCAAGCCGCAGGAAAGGAAGGGTAGCCACTGCTAGGAGGGAATGCAGCAGGTACCGGTGCTGGCAACACGCTTCAGCACAGACGTCCCGGGTAGGCCACTGCAGGAGAATAGCAGCAGGCCAGTGCTGGCATCAACGCTTCAGCACAGACGTCCAGGGCAGGCCACTGCAAGGAGATAGCAGCAGGCCGCAGGAAAGGAAGGGTAGCCACTGCTAGGAGGGAATGCAGCAGTACCAGTGCTGGCATCAACGCTTCAGCACAGACGTCCAGGATAGGCCACTACAGGAGAATAGCGGCAGGCCATAGGACAGGAAGGGTAGCTACTGCTAGGAGGGAATGCAGCAGTACCAGTGCTGGCATCAACGCTTCAGCACAGACGTCCAGGGTAGGCCACTGCAAGGAGATAGCAGCAGGCCAGTGCTGGCAACAACGCTTCAGCACAGACGTCCAGGACCAGGCCTCTGGATACTCAGGAACTTGGAAGGTAAGAACGCTAGGAGAGAGGCCTGGGGTGGTTTGTGGCAGAGACAGTAACATAGAGGTAGGAATAGTTATGCTCGGCGCTGGTTCAGAGCCAACGCCTAGAATATAAAGGGCGGAGATCCAATCACAGGAGGAGGGTGTGTGAGAATTCCTCCAATGAAGTAGCACAGGGCAAAAGCTGCAATGAGAGGCAGCACCTGTGCCATAGATTGCCAGAGGAAGCCTGCAACTGCACAGGTCTGCAAGGCAAAAGACAAAGCCAGTAGTGGATTCCTTACACAGATACCTGGAATGCGCCGCTCCTCACCTCTGACAAGCCCCGTTGCATTTGCCTTCCCAGCCTGGGTTCATGCCTGGCTGATGGGCGGCTGATCTGTTAAATGATAATGATTAGGATTTAATAGGCTGCAATGCTTCGTGTGTCTACCAGATGGCATAAATTCATGAATTGTAATGCAGTATATATATATGTACTGTGCAGTATTGCAGCCAGCGGGAATAAAATGCTTCAATCCCTGCTTGGAAAATAACTCAATGCACTCGGGCAGAAAACAGTCACAAACCTCAATACACCCGGGTATACCCGAATTCGTGGGACTAGCCAAGCTCGAATAAAGTGTGTCGCCAGTGTATTGACTAAGATTGGCTGTCATAGATTGTATATCTGACACGATTGGGCGTCCGGGTGGATCCACCAAGGCCTTATGTATTTTCGGCAGGTGGTAAAATATGGGGATCCTTGGGAATTCAGAAAATAGGAAGGCGAACTCTGTTGTAGTGATGACGGATAGAGTGACTGCATTATCTAATAGCGCTTTTAGTTCCCTTAAAAACTCGGCTGTGGGGTCCTTCAATAATTTGACATAGGACGATGTGTCGTTAAGAAGCCTTAAAGCTTCTTTTTCATAATCACACCTATTTTGGACTACTACGCCACCACCTTTGTCCGCCTGCCTTATAATTAGGCTTGCATCATCCTTCAATGTTTTAAGGGCTAGGGACTCGCTTACACTGAGGTTATGTTTAATGTTACCTGACTTAAAATTACGTGATAAAATGTTAAAATCATTGATGACCATATTAAAAAATGTATCAATATGATGACCCTTGGAATGTGTGGGATAGAACTTAGATTGGGTTTTAAATTCAGTATGTCTAATTTCTATTTCTTTATCAGAATTACTTGCAGCAACCATAGCAGCCTTACCAGGAATAAGGTCCATATCTTGTTTCAGAAAATGTCTCTTTAGGGTAATATTGCGAGTGAACTTGTGTAGATCTTTGAACAACTGGAAGGAGCTTGGTCCACAGGTTTTGGAAAAACTCAAACCCCTTCCAAGTATGCTCAATTGATCCTTACTTAAAACTGTGGAGGAGAGATTAAAAACCCCTTTGTTTGCTAGGTTGTTTTTTCCCAAGAGTACTCTCTTCTTTTGTGCTCTGGTCCCTCCTCGTGTTCCTCATCTGATGTAACCCTTTTCTTCCTTTTCTCTTGGGGGTATTCTATATATCTTTCACTGTTATTACCTTCCTTTCTAGTCTTGTTCTTATCAAGTCTAAAAAAGAAGGTGAATCTGTAGTGGGTTCAGGTCTAACCGGGCGTTTGGGTGAATATTTAGGGAAGTTCCTGGGTGAGTATCTAGATGTTCTCGCATGGGGGTCTTTGTGCTCATATTCATAATTTCTATGCTGTCCCTGTGGCCTTGAGCCATACCTAAAGCCCTCAATGTAGTTTTTCCCTTTATAATTGGGATTGCGATACCCATTACCATGGTTAGAGCGTGAGCGATCTCTATCTGATCGATCATTTTTATTGGTTCTGCTCTCTCTCTTCTGTTCGTAGGTGTGGTAATTTTCTTGTCTGTTCTTTGAATGTATAGACCCCCCTCTTTCTTTTTTATGGGGGATATACTCATCGCCTACTACCCTTCCTCTATCTTTTTTAGCCCAGTCCCTCTGTCTTCCTTGCTGGTAATCTAATTTGTCTCTTAAAAATTTATTGTGTTTCGTTTTTAAAAGTTCATCTTCTTCATACTCTAATTTAACTTTTAAATCATGCTCAATCTCCGAGCAATCAGTTTCTATCACTATCGGTTCTAATGCTTTAATTGCTTTCAAAATCTCCTTTTCTAAGTCTTTGATCTCACGGTTCCTTTCATATATTATTAACCTAATGAGATCATTAGAACACTCGTCCTGTATTCTGTTCCACTCCTGCATAAATTTAGGGTTATCCTTACCGAAGGTAAAGTAGGGCTTTTTGAAAACCTGAGACCTCTTGGTATTCTACCCACATCCAAATAACTTTGTAGGGTTTTGGTCTCAAGCCAATGTTTACCCTCGGTAAGTAATAGCCGTTCTAATATTTTAAATTGTTCTTTAGCTGTTAAATTGATTGGTTCATTGGGCTGACCATGTAACACTTCGTCTGTAAAGAGGAGTTTAAAGTGTTCCTCCCTTTCTACACAAGTTCACTCGCAATATTACCCTAAAGAGACATTTTCTGAAACAAGATTTGGACCTTATTCCTGGTAAGGCTGCTATGGTTGCTGCAAGTAATTCTGATAAAGAAATAGAAATTAGACATACTGAATTTAAAACCCAATCTAAGTTCTATCCCGCACATTCCAAGGGTCATCATATTGATACATTTTTTAATATGGTCATCAATGATTTTAACATTTTATCACGTAATTTTAAGTCAGGTAACATTAAAAATAACCTCAGTGTAAGCGAGTCCCTAGCCCTTAAAACATTGAAGGATGATGCAAGCCTAATTATAAGGCAGGCGGACAAAGGTGGTGGCGTAGTAGTCCAAAATAGGTGTGATTATGAAAAAGAAGCTTTAAGGCTTCTTAACGACACATCGTCCTATGTCAAATTATTGAAGGACCCCACAGCCGAGTTTTTAAGGGAACTAAAAGCGCTATTAGATAATGCAGTCACTCTATCCGTCATCACTACAACAGAGTTCGCCTTCCTATTTTCTGAATTCCCAAGGATCCCCATATTTTACCACCTGCCGAAAATACATAGGTTTGCCCCCAGTTTCGCAAACCTGTATGTGGGTAAGTGGGAGTCTCAGTTCATTGTGCCCGAGGAACCCTACCACAGGAATGTCGTTGTGTGGAAACGCTACATAGACGACATCCTGTGTGTGTGGGACGGTGATTATGCATCGGCCAGTGCATTTGTAGATAACCTGAATAGGAATGATTTCAACCTTGAGTTTACACATAAGGTGGATGCCACCCAGATAGATTTTCTGGATTTAAGACTCACTTCCAGAGCGGATGGCACTGTGGAGACTGAAACCTTCTTTAAGGAGGTGGATACTAACAATTTGCTGATGGCGAATAGTAATCACAAAAGTACATGGATAAAAAATATACCAGGAGGGCAATTTGTCAGACTCAGACGTAACTGCAGTAGTATAGAGGTTTTTGACAAGCAGGCTAATAAACTATTTTTGAGATTCAGAGAGAGGGGATACCCTAAGGAACTTCTCGAAAGAGAGATTATAAGGGTACGTAACATGGATCGTAAAGATATGTTAATTCAAAATAGAACCAAGACAAGAAATAAAATAGGCCCAATAATGAAAAATGAAATTTTAAATGTGGCCTTCATTACGGATTATAATTCTGTACATAGGGACATCGAAAAGGTTTTTTTATAAACACTGGGTATTTTGTGCAATGATCCCATATTGGGATCACATCTAGACACTAAACCACGGTTTATCTATAGGAGAGCCAAAAACATTAAAAATTTGCTAACACCTAGTGATGTTTTTTTAAGTAATAGCACTACAGTACAAAAGAACTGGTTAGGGCCTAAACCAAAAGGCAATTATATTTGTGGTAAGTGTAGTATTTGTAAGTACCAACATCCTGACAAGCATACATTTAATTCTAAAAACACACAAGAAGTTTTTAATATTGATGACTTTATTTTATGTACATCTACACACATTGTTTACTTATTGGAATGTGCGTGTGGATATCAGTATGTAGGCAGAACCAAATGCAGCCTTAAAGTTCGTATCCAGGAACACGTCAGAAATATAAAAAACGGTTTTGAAAAACACAGTGTTTCCAGACACTTTTTATTACACCACAACAAAGATCCGTCCAGTCTCACTTTTAAGAGGATTCAGTTTATTCCTGTAAATAGAAGAGGTGGGGACAGAGTTAAAACACTATCATCTAAGGAGACATATTTGATTCACAAGTTAGATACTATGTCCCCTAAGGGGTTAAATGAGGATGTTGACATCTGGGCACTTTATTAAGAGGAATTTTTATTAAAAAAAAATTCTAGCCCCCTTCTCCACTTAAACCCAAGGGATATCACTGATCTATGTATCTCTGTTTTCCCTGCTCTGTTCTATTGTCTATACGTATTTATATTGTTACTTCTAGTTGCATCTTTTATATGTATTTATTGATACTATCTATTTTAGTACTAATATTGTGTTTCTTTTATTCCAGCATGTTTTTAATTATTTATGCTAGGTTTAGTTTATATGTTTATAAAATCTTTTTATTATGTATGTAGTTAATAAAGTTGTTGTTTTAAAAGTAATGATTTCATCTTCCCTATCACTTTAACCATTACCTAGTCTAGATGATTGGTCCATTTTTAATTGTTTGATCAATTAGACATCTTTGTTAAGTACTTAAGACCTCTGGGTAATGGCCAAATTATTCCCTGAAGAAGTAGTTTATTCTACGAAACATGTTGGATGATTTTTATCTAGTGCCTTAATATTGCCATTGCCTCCATTGGCTTCACCCTGCTAGTATTACTCCCGGTGGTAATTTTGGGCATCTGAGAGACTTTGAGAGACTTTGAGAGACTTTCACTGCCTCCCTGCCGGTTCCCTCGCTGCTGCGGAGACTGTGACGTCATCACGCAGTATCCCGTGACGGAGCGACAACGTGGCACGCCAAGTGTACCCTTGCAGAGCTGAGGTCTCACCCCCGTACAGTGGATCTGCTCACTGAGCTACATGAGCTGCACCAGACGGCTTGGAAGCGCGAGCGGTCCCACCAAGCACCAATACCTGCAACGGAGCGTGGTTGCCTTAAAGGGAAATCCCCTTGGGAGCGATGTACTGTTGGATGAGGGGTTTTGGACATTAATCCTGCTCCTGAACCAACGTAGCGCCCCCGCTGAGAGAAGCAAGCTGCAGACTCTTCTGACAACAGTTGCTGAGTGGTAACTTGTGTGAAACACACTAAATGCACCTATTCCACTGTTTTGATGTACGCAGATTTATTACCCTGTAATTACTAATATATAGCATTACTTGCTTCACTATTTGGCGTTGTGCGCTGTTTCTTTTGTTTCCATTTCCTAGAGTGTGGGGGGTGCTGAGCCACCCCCTGTGTTTATAGCAGCAGACGCCTCTACAAATACACGGTTATGTGATATAATTTCTTCATATATACACCCTCACTGTGGTTATTGTGATTTATTTCTTGGTCACTTATTTATGTGGTTTAGTCACTGCACTATATTTTTATTCTAAATTCTGGGTTAGATAGTTGCGCACAGTATTTTCTCTGTTTTTTACTGTCCTTCCTTTTACACCCTGCACTTTCAGCTTACCTTTGCTGAGCATAGTCAGTGTGAAGCCGTGCCTTGCTGCATTCTGTTCCTGATACCTTGTTTTGTCTTGTCTGCCTGATTAACCCTTTGTTGCCTGAACCCGGCTAGTTTCTTGGGCTCCACTTCTCTCCGCTCCTGACCTTGGCAAAATACTCCGACGATCCGCTCTTCTACATTCCTCACCTTGGCAAAGTATCCCGACGATCCGCTCTTCTACAATCTTCACCTTGGCAAAGTACCCCGACGATCCGCTCTTCTACAATCTTCACCTTGGCAAAGTACCCCGACGATCCGCTCTTCTACAATCCTGACCTGGCAAGTATATACGACTACTCTGCACTCTATAACCCTGATCCGGCTTGCACGACCAATCTACATCCTACACTACCGACACACTTTATTGCTCATCGGCCAGATCCGCAAGCCGGGAGATTTCCCGGGTTGCTAGTGGCCGCCCCTCGGCGTGCCACGCGTCACCCACGCGCGGTCACGCGTCATCGGGAGCCTGCGCCCCCTGCACGCGCTTCCAGGGCTCCCCGAGGGAGCCCTGGTGTCCCGCGATGTGGGGGACGGCGGCAGGGGGTTCCGGGGGACCCGGCGGACCCGGCAGCGGGAGGGAGAGCGCCCCGATCGGAGGGCGCTCTTCCGCTGCTTCGGCGCGCGCCCGTCACCCTCCGGCGCGCGCCAGGCTACTGCTGCGGCCGAGAACGGGCAAATGCTCGAATAAACTCGGACGCAGCAGTAGGTGCGCCCGCATGGCTATGGGTTGGCGTTTCTCAATTCCCTACCTCAGCACCGCGGTCGCACTTCGTTTGTAGTGAGCTACGCGTTACAAGTAGAAATACACTCCTACATGCTAAAAGTGGACATAATCGAAGTCTATTTAGAGGTATACCCTTGGGGCAATACATCCGACTACGTCGAAATTGCTCAAGTCTAGAAATCTTTAAATCTAGAGCAATGGAACTTACAGATCGTTTCATTTCCAGAGGATATAACAAAGCTATTCTTGAGGAGGCTTATTTGAATGCCCTCAGCAAAAGTAGGAAGATTTGATAGGTTCTAAAAATATTGGGAGAAATGTGAAAACTGTTCAAAGACATGATGCTTCTGATCTTGACTCACCTTACTTTATAACTCAATTCAGCAATCAATCTTATGCAATTGATGTATCAATTGTATCATCAACAAACACTGGGGAATACTTTCAAAAGACCTGTTTTTGAAGGGCATTACATCAATAAATCCAAGATTTGTGTTTAGAAAATCACAAACCTTGGGTAACCTCATCTCTCCCAGTGTGGTTACAAATGTTAAAAATAATAAAAACATTGTAAAAAGAGAATTTTTTCCAAATCCTGTCTTTTATTAACTGTAACTCAGAATTCATTATATACATGCTCATCTGTGGGTGTAATAGAAGATATGTAGGTCTTACTACAAGGAAATTCAAAATTCGGATCATGGAACACATGAGACTGATAATAAAAAAAGATCTAAATCACCCAGTTTCTTTACACTTCAATGGTTCACTTGAACATTTTAAGTGTGAAGCCTAGAACATGTTCATATGCATTTTAGAGGAGGTGATAGAGTTAATGCATTATACAAAAGAGAGGCATACTGGATTTTTTCATTGGATACTCTGGCCCCTAAAGGGTTAAATTCACAGTGGGATCTAAAGTATTTTCTATAGCCAGTATAAACATATGGTATAGATATTTATTATTTCATCTAAAAGCCTCTCTTTTTTTGTATTTTTTGTATTCATTGCTCTAGGTTCTCCTACTAAACTTGTTTTTGCTACTTATGGGCTGACATAATGCCTATCTTGACTGTGTTTAATGTATAGCAGCTCTGAAATTTTTCACAGTTTAAATTATATTATGTTATATCTTGATGATTTGTTCTGTTACATTTACTATTACACATGTGTGACTTAATACATCATCATCATTATGTTTTTTATACTGTTTATTTATATATTCATATATTATATATTTTTTATCATTATTTAATAATATATATATTCGCTGTGTTGTTTCGCTAGAGCAGTTTATTTATTAATACTCCACACCTTATATTTGATTAATTAATCTTATTTATGATGGTGATTCATTTTGGAGTTTTTTCACCTGGAACAATATTGACAGTATAGTTCCATATTCCCTTATTTTGGTGAATTACATACATTAACCGATATCAAGTTTAGGTATGAACTGTTTCCATCAATGTATTCTGTTTTGATCATGTTATACTATTCAATTTAATTTATGTTTCCTCTAAATGCCACTACAAATTGATTTCAACTGATGTTTGTAATTAATTTACAATCAACTGTGTTTGCCAGAAGGAGGGGCTATAAAATCAGGCAGTATACCCTCCGTTCAATACTCCTTGAGAAAGCACTGTTAGAGCGTGAAACGCGTGGAAGGAGAGTTTTGTTTGTTTTGTCCCAGTATGTCCCCAGTTTGTCACTTTTAATTATGTAGTTTAATAAAAATATATATATAGCCATGCCTGGCTTGACTACTAATCTACCATGCCTGACATGTATGTCCTAGTATCAGTGCAGGTAGTGTTAGGCCCAATCCAGGGTTTTTCTGGCACTTCTGTCCCCTCCCCTTGGGGACTGGGGGTGAGTACCGTACCTCTGACTCTAATAGGAGTCAGGGAAGAGCAAGGATTGCCCTTGGTGTCCTAGGCCAGGGGTGGAAGTCCAGGGACCATCCAGAGTGTGAGGCCAGAAAGCGTTGCTGTGCAGTGTATTCTGATAAAAGCTGTGTTGCAATAAAGTATTCCTGTTAAAATATACGCCTGCCTGAGTCTGCAATCTATTAGGGGGAGTAGAAGCGAGTTATCCTGCAGGGATTGTCTCTACATCCCTGAAGCCTGCAAGAGATGGAGGCGCTGACACCGTGAGGCAGAACCAGTTTATACCCCAGAAGCCTTTCCTGATGTCCCCAACACCAACAACGGACACCTCAGTATCCTGTGAACCAGCAGGTAACCAGCACATTACACCATGTAGATGCACAATCTCCCAGAGGGTGGGGGAAACACCGCTACATTTGGAGGCGCTGCTGAAATGCCCAACAGGTCAGGCTTTCAGCGAAGCAGAACAGAAAGAGAGAAATTATGCTTCGAAAGTGAGTACTAAGGAAGGATGGGAGGCTAGGTGTTGCTCTAGGGGACTCCTGCATACCATAACAGGGGCCCAGTTTCCCTGCCAGGGAGCATTAGCCTATGCTGACCTAAAGGGTAACCTGTGAGGAGGCAGATTGCTATTGCTTTGGTTCTAAGTCACCCTGAGGACTGATTCATGTAGGATGCCTGGGGGGCTGTTTTTGTTACCAGTTACCCAGAAACCTCTGGAAAGGGACTGCCGTGTCAGGGCCATAACGGGTGGCGTTAAAGTACTGTTAGGTAGTATCTGAGGAGGGGTGCCCGAGTCACAGGTGCCAGGAACCTCTGCTGGAGGAACTACCACTTTACTGCTAGCAGCTGATGTACAGGGAGCCACAGAGTACTCATGTCTGGACTGTTATCATGTGCAGTACTGGAGGGAGTTTTGCCTAGCCTGGGGTATATACTCCACTACCATGTGTTGCAGCAGATTAAGGAGAGAGGGTCCCCGCCAAAATTACGAGAACCCCATGTTAATGCACTTTATTCTATTCATAATTGTGGTTCCAATGTAAAGGGATCAATCAGATAGATGTTGCCATCCAAAATCTGTTGCCGCCTGTAGACGGACGTTCACAGATGTACACAATTGGAGACTTTTATAAGGTGAAAATATAATATGGCTTTATTGTGCCTTTTCCTTTTCATCAGGAAATCCATCCAAACACAGGGGGTGGGAACAAAGCTTCTATTCACTTGGGAGTATTTCTAGTGAAACACTATGCAATTAATTCACATCTCACTTAGTCAAGCATTTCTCCCAGCCCCAAACACATAGCATGAAATAAGCAGATATAAGAAGTCTCTTAAGAATGAAAGTCTTATCTGTTTCTTGGAGGGAAAATCTTCTCAGTTCCTGGTTCAGTTCCCTTCACTCAGGGTGTGTCAGATCAGGTTTAGTAGTTTTCCCTGTGTCTTGTAAGCAGCTCTGCTGTTTCTTCTGACAGGGCTCAAGACTGTTGTGTCTCCAAAGGTCAGCTCACAAGTGAGCTAAGGAGTCACTTCCTGTCTCAACAGACAGGCTTTTGTAAGCAATCTAAATCAGGCAGGTGGTGTTTATTAATTGACTACCAGCAGTTAACCACCACACTGCTAGATTAAAGGCACATTACTTGAACAGGGATTACTCCCCTGTTACACCGCCAAAAACAGGGACCGCGTATGTTTCCTGTAAAAGTTGCAAGCCTTTTTCTGCATGGGCTCGGCGCAAAAGCTGAAGCCATGCTCATCTATTGTGAGTGGCTTGGCGCGAAGCCAGAGTCACGCCCTCCTACAGTATGCCCCTGTTCTTGACTCCACCAGAGGGAGGGGATGTTGTAACTACCAATCGGCAGAGACTTCCTATACTGAGGGAGGAGACAGATGTGAGCTGCCGCACCCTCAGTTCCTCGGAGCTAGCCAGCTAAGCAGAGCTCAAAGTATTGTGCTGCTTTTGAACTTTGCTACACATCCTTCTACCATGATGTTGGAGTGCAGAATAAATATGTACCAGCTACCAGGAGACTTCCTCGTACTAGAGGTGGACGACAAATGCTTCGTCAAATGCGTCTGCCCGCAATGCAACTTCCCTGGTGGAGACGCAAAGCTGACTGCCACGTGTCTACAGTGTGGAGCTTTCTATATGCGGTTTGCGGTGTTGCTGTCAGCAGCACAACAGAGCAAGAGGCCGCGGCTGTGACTGAGGCCTTGGACGCGGATGCTCCAGAGGGCCTGTGTGCCAAATCGAAACCAAGACCAGAGCCACTGGGTAAGATGACTGCCCAGGGAGAGGCTGAGCTGCTATCACTGGTGGCGCAGGAGCGGGACCGCTGCCTGCTAATTGCCGCCAGTGACTGCGAGATGCTCCAGGGTCTTTCCCCTGAGGAGGTATCTTTACCTTCATCCAACGATGATGACAGCAGCGGAAGGACGTCCGTGGTGATGCGTCGGCCGGCGTGTCACCCCAGCGAGACTGCGAAGGACCCTACACCTAACGGCAGTGCTGAGCAGCGGAGTCCCGGCAAGACAACATCACGGCGAGTGCTGGTGTGGCCTAGCTGCGGAGGGGCGTCACGGCCGATTCGGAGGACCGCATGATCATCCCAAGTGGGGCATTGAGCATCTTTCCAACCCTGCTTTCCAGGATGCCGTGGAGGCATCCGGAGAGGAGGTACTGGCCGGTACTTCCTCCAACGCGGAGGCCAGCAACACCTTTCCGGTGCAATCGTATATGGACGCACTTCCGGTGCGGGACCTAGATCTGTATCCTGATCTCACGAGACCAGGCACAGATGATGTCATTATTGATGCGACCGGCGGGGCGAAGAGACCTTTGCTGTGCCCGCTCCGGTGATTACTGCCTTAACTGAAGCCAACGTGCAAAGATATTTTGCCAAAGTTAGGGGTAGGGTCCATCGGGCCCGTACTGACCGGGACACAGCCCTGGTGCAGGCCATAGCAGGCCTGGTAGGCCCAAACCACGGGACTTGCCCTGAGACATTGAACAGCCTACTACCTCGGGCCTTACCATTCGTGCCTTTCCACAAACTGTTGCGGGGCCCAAGAACACTACTCCCTGGGTCCTGGCCGATAAGAAGTTTCCCAAACCCTCACTGTCCTGCCGGTAGCTGCAGGGAGGCTCGGCCGGCACTGGAGTCGGGCCTCTTGTTGCTGCTGGGCCCGGCTCTCCCAAGCTGTGGGCCTGCCTCTCTCCTGCACTTTCCCACACCGGGCTCTGTGACGTCGGCGCGTGCCAGAAGTCGAAGCACACACTACTGGCGCGCACTAGCATGAGAGAGCCCGGCGTGGGACAGTGCAGTAGACAGGCAGGCCCACAGCTGCGGAGAGACCCCTGCAGCCACCGGCAGGACAGTGAGGGAGAGAGGAAGCAGCTGGGGAGCGGCAACCTGCGGACAAAGGAGGGTCACAAGTAGATGCGGAAAGAGCTGCATGAAGCTCAGGAGCCTCAGGTAGTCAACCCTTGGTCTAATCTAATGGTTTAAATGTCCAGCATCACACTGGCCAATAGGATGATGTCATCCGGTGCAGCTTCCTATTGGCCCACATGACCTGGACCTTAATACTCCGCAGACATACTGGCACCCCCTACAGAGGTAATATCTCTAAGAAGGGAGTCCCGGGAGATTAAATTAACACTGTTCAGCCCTGGAGACCTTCTGCTTCAAACCTGTAATAAAAAAGTTATATATATATATGTAGCCCTGTTTCCCCCTAAACAAGAAGGCTACTGGTGCTGCCGATACCTGTTGCTTCACAGAGGACCTAAGCCTCCGCCCCTGGGAGCCTAGGGTATACTTATTGTCTCAGTGCAGCGCCTCCACCGGTGAGGGATCCCAGCGTAGTGGGAGGAGTCCCTCACCAGAACCAATATACACAATAATTACACACAGGTATATTATAACAATGTTTACTAAACACAAACGACAATATAGCATCCATCATAACACGGCCCTGCAAGGCCTTCCCCAACCAATAACACCTCCCGGTGGAACCCACAAAATACTGGAGTGCCTGAGCACTTAACCCCATAGTGACCACAGGCCAAACCCTCCCCCAAAGAGTATGTGTGAGATAGCGTGCTTGCCTTTGTGTGTTGGTGCACGTGAATAATACCTCCCTGGTCTCAGTCCAGACCAGGTCAACTAGTTGGAGACTCCGTGGATCCGCGACGTGGTTCTTCACCGCAATCCACCAGCTCATCTACTGCGCTGATCTGTACGTGGATGCCTCTGGAAGGGCTTCCAGCTGGAGTGTACCCCTTTAAAATAGTCTCTGTTGCAGATCCTTGCTTTGCTCACAGGGAGCAGGCCGCACTTCACCTTCAGAGATAATGTCCTGCAGCTGATGCCTCTCACTGACACACTACTGGGGAAAGATCCTTATCTAAGGCCTTTCCCTGCAGCATACACAGCATACACCAGCTACAGTGACTGAGGGGATCTACCTTGGACCTGGGGGGGAGATCTGGCCTAGTCCAGGGGAGCACTGCTCCCTGGACATTACCTTCACCCTCTCTGTCCGGATCCCGACTGCCGCGTGTGCTCCCAAGCGCGCAAAATGTATCTATTTCTCTCCTCCGTGTTTCCAGAACCGCTATTGGTCCTCCCGCAACACATGTGCAGCCTCCCATAGGATGCAGGGGCTTGTAGTCCCCTTCCTTAGCCTTGGCATATGGGCCACCGTACTCCTCTTGTACTGTGCATGCGCAAACCTCTTAGACATGGCGGCGCCCTTAACCTCCGTTTGCCGCTGGTCTCCGGCGACCCACTCGCCCGCAGTACCTGTGCCGGGTCTGCCTGTCATTCCAGCGGCACCCGACACCTGCCTGAGTCCCCACGGAGCCATCCCCCTCTCGCGCAGCCCGGAGGTAGGAGGGGGACCTGGCTCTATATATATATATATATATATATATATATATATATATATATATATATATATATATAATAGTTGTTGTTTTTTTAATTCAAACCTCGTATTGCTGCTTTAAGGGATATTGACCCAAACTTTCATGATAGCATGGGGTTTGGCTATCTCACAGAATATAACACTATTTATCTGTTAGATTGATGTAAGAGCTAGATTAAAACAATAAAACACAGCGTAAAATAAACACAGGAGATAATCTACAGTACCTACAGCAACAGTATTGATTCACTTGTCAGCTTATGTCAAATTGTGGACATTTGCTTGTATAAAAGATATGTTTTGTATTTATACATAGTCTTTTGAACCTATGTTCTCTGTTCCTCTGGGTCTTTTTTTCAAATAGCACTTCACGGAAGATAGCTCTCAGATGCTGAACTCTGGTATGTTGCCGAGCTACATACAGTAACTGCAGCCTTTTGAAACCCAGCTTTACCATGAAAGTCCATGGTGCTATTTTTTCTTTGTACCTGTCACGGGAGACCAGGTTATTTACACCTTTTTCCTAGGATCATTCATTGATCAAAACAAGGTAATGAAATAAATTGCAATTTATTCAACATAATTTGCTTACACACAATGATACACAAAATACAGACAAAAGACACACTTACTTTGTGACTGGTGTCGAAAACTAGACTTTCCTAGGTGCAGGGAACTCTTTGGGCGAGTTTTACCCTGACCGGGACTTAGCCCGGAATCTCCTGGAACCCAAATCGGCATAAAGTTCCACACGCCACCGCTACGTTCTCTTCTGAGAACTTGGTCCCTCCTGACCGCGAGTTACTCCAAATCTCCTGGATCTCAAATCGGCATAAAATCCCAGCCGCGTCCACTACGATCGTTTCTGAGAATTTAGGCGCAAAAGTCGGGACTTAGACTCTGGTAGTCAGCCTTTTCAAGCTTGAAATCAAAGCCGGTTGGTCTGCTATTCGCACAGAAGCAACTTTGAAAAGCCGCTCTTACTACCGGAGACTACGAATCTGATTGGCTCATAGATTCTTAAAGTATTCTGAATTTCATTCACAAAACTCAACAGCCAATTCCCCAGCAGCCAATCAGAGTCAAGACGTCTAGAAAAGCTGGGTCAGCGGTGTCACAGGAGACCTGTCCATTTACACCTTTTTATCTGGATTATACATTGAGCAAAACAAGTTAATGAAATAAATTGTAAATTTATTCACAGGAAAAGGCAAACACACAATGTTACAAAAATTACATAATAAAAGACACACTTACTTGGGAACTGGGGTGCAGACTATACTCTTCAAGGTGCAGGGAATCTTACCGAAGAATTTTTCCCAAACACTGAGATTTTAGCCTGCTGCAATGTTCTAGAACTGAAATCAGCTTGCCGTTCCAGACACAATCCTCCCCCCACTCCAGAGATGGAATTTAACTCACTGGCACTTGGTGCTTTGAATTTTGGAGAACTCCATAATCTGATGGGTGCAGGGTTTTTTAATACCTCTCAGTTTCATTCACAGAATACTACTATCAGAAGCGTGTGTGATGGTGCTCGTCTCAAATCAGGAGGCGGACCCGCAGGGTTGAGGTATGGATACAAATAAACCGACCACAACCCAGGGACAGAGTCCTGTAAGAGTATCTGTAGACAGCATGGAGGCAGGACAGTGTTCATGGCGCAAAGTGATAAAACAGTTAATATGTGCAAATGAACTCAGTGTTAGTTAGCACTGAAAAACACATAATACTGTAACTCCAAGTAGAAGATTCTCCAGGTCAGCAGACTCTTTGTAGACCTTCATATGAAGAAACACAAATGCAAGGATATAGTGCATTAACATTTACTTGAAGATGACAAACACAGAGGGGATGGTAACACACTCACACTCTGCTCGTAAGTAAACAAGAAGTGACTTCGGGCGCACTTCAACCCTTCTCCTTAGATAACAGCACCCGATGCGACCGCTCCACTTCTCAGTCAGGAACAGACCGCGATTGCCTCTGCCAGCTTCTCTCACCCGCAGTGGGGGCACTCCGCCGCGTCACGGCCGTCTCAGCAGTTTCCTTCCAATCAGGGCTTCTCAGAAGATTGAGTACAGTGGCCTCAAAGCATCAAAAAAGGCCTAACATGTTTCGTCCCACCGGACTTCATCTGGGTGAAATTGTTCTAAGGACTGATTGGTCTTTTCCGTGAGACCATTGGACTGGGGATGGTAGGAAGAAGAGAAATCTAAGGAAATACCCATTCTTTGGCAGAAGGCCTTCCAAAATCTAGAAACAAATTGGGATCGCGATCTGAGACTACATCCGTCGGTACTCCATGGAGGCGGAATATCTCTTTAATAAAGATCTCCAATAGTTCAGATGCTGTGGGTAGCTTTCTGAGAGGAACAAAATGGGCTTGCCATGTGAATCGGTCAACCACTACTAGTATGGTAGTCATACCCCTGGCGGGAGGCAGCTCCACAAAAAAATCCATGAGCGGTGGGTCAATGGGCTGGTGGGAACGTGTAAGGTTTGGAGCAATGCACAGGGTAACGTCCTTGCCACCATCATCTGAGCACATATAACGCAGGCTGACACAATCTCCTGTACGACTTTGCGGAGCTCTGGCCGTCAAAAGATTTGTTTGAGGAAATCACAAGTCTTCCTGACCGCCGGGTGATCAGCCGTCTTGGAGTTATGACCCTATTGCAACACCTCACTTCGGAATTCGGGAGGAACAAATAATTTAGACGAAGGTGTGGACGTTGATCTAGGATCCCCTGCTGAGCTTGCAAAATCTGTTGCAGAAGTGTTGAAGATATGGCAGAGATGATTTGTGCAGGTGGAATGATGGGCCCCTGCTCTATCTCCTCGGAGCCGTCAGGAGAGAATTGTCGAGATAGAGCATCTGTTTTGGTGTTTTTGGATCCTGGACAATAAGAGGTCACAAAGTTTAACCGAGTGAAGAAGAGTGAAGAGTGAAGAACACAAACAAAGGTTTATGCTCAGCCTGTTTGCAGCCGGACTGACTGAGCATTTAAAAGACAGACAACCAATGGTAGGGCAGCACACAGCTGCAGGGTAATGAACAAGAACCACCCCTAGACATATTCAGTCCACTGGTAAACAGGGGCGGTGAGAAGGGGCGGTGAGAAGTGCTGGTGTGGAATTATTGCTGATGCAATTAACCCCTCGTGTGTCCAAGGTAGCGTGGCGCTTGTGCGTAGCTCGTGTGCGGTGCGCCTGACCCGTGATGTTACGAGGGTGAAGCCTGAGCGAGGTCTGTGCGGTGTCCCACTGCCTGGCAGAGTGGCGCGTGTTACTGGACTCTTCACGTGGGCGGAACATAAGCACAGGGCATGCGGTTTCCCTCAGCCTGGTAGTGCGGCATGCGTCTCGTCACGGGGTGCGTCATCGGGGCTGGACCGATGGACAATCCTCACACTTGCCCCTTCAATGTATTCGAGGTTCTTGGGGTCTGTAAGGATTGAAATCGGAGAAGTTGTCCCTTCAAGCAAATGTCTCCATTTTCAAGAGCCATTTTCATAGCTAGAAGTTCCCGATTTCCAACATCATGGTTACTTTCCGCAGTAGAATATTTTTTAGAAATGAAGGCACAGTGGTGGAGTTTCCCATGAAAATCCTTCCTTTGAGAAAGAACAGCTCCGGCTGCCAGATCGGATGCGTCTTCTTCAAGCACGAAGTGTTTCATAGAATCTGGATGGATCAGCACAGGTGCGGAAGAAAAGGCGGACTTGAGCTTCTCGAACGCCAGAAGAGCCTCAGTGGGCCATATCTTAGGATTCTCCCCTTTCTTCGTAGGAACCATAATGGGTGCAACCACCTTAGAAAAATTCCTTATAAATCGTCGGTAGTAGTTGGCGAACCCAAGCAATCGTTGTATCGGTTTGAGAACTAACGGTAAGGGCCAGTCCAGCACTGCCAATACTTTCACACGATCCATCTCGAACCCATGGGAAGAGATGACGTACCCAAGGAAAGAAATCTTCCTCTGTTCGAATTGACCCTTCTCGAGCTAGGTGTACAGGGAGTGGTCCTGAAGACTTTGGAGAACCAATCTCACCTGTGCCCGATGTTTGGTCAAAGAACTGGAAAAGATAAGGACATTGTCCAGATATACCACGAGAAATTGGTCCAATAGATCCCGGAAAATCACGTTGATGAAGTTTTTAAATACGGTCGATACGTTGCATAAGCCAAATGGCATTTGTAGTGGCCGTCAAAGGGTATTAAAGGCTGTTTTCCACTCATCACCCTCTCTGATCCAGATCAAATTGTAGGCTCCTCGATGAAGATGGTAGCCTTGCGTAAGCAGTCGAAAAGTTCAGGAATGAGGGGTAGACGATATCTGAGAGACCCGTCTTTTTTAGAAACGAAGAAGAAACCCGCTTCAGCGGGAGAACTTGATTTGCGAATAAACCAACGCTGAAGATTCTCTGAATGTATTCCCGCATAGCCTTGGTTTCTGGTTCCGAAAGGGGATGGGTGCGGCCTCGAGGGCTGAACCCTGGGCATAGATCGATTGCACAATCATAGTAGACCACATCAACTGCATTACCCTAGTCTAAATTCCTTCTTACCACCTCAAAGAAACAAATACGGTTAGTTTGGCATGATCTATCCTTCATAAATCCATGCTGACTATTACTAATAATTTTGTTTTCCATTAGATATTCCTGAATATTATCCCTTATTAAACCTTCAAGTAGTTTCCCCACTATTGAAGTCAGGCTTACAGGTCTGTAATTCCCTGGTTGTGATCTAGCTCCCTTGTTAAATATAGGCACCACATCTGCTTTATGCCAATCTTGTGCTACTGAGTGTAAGGGATCGGGGGACATGCTCCTCTCAGCGGGTCGCCATCACCCAGGCTCCCAGTGCGGCCGCTCGTCCCAGACCCCCTCCCCGTCGGCTCCTTACCTCCTCCGGTCGGACGCCATGCCGCTCCTCCACGGCACACGCGAACCTTACAGGGCGGGTGCGCACCTGATCCTCTTTGCTGTCCTCCCGCACCGCTGGCTCTGCCTCCCATCAGCTACAGGCTGTCTCCACCACTCACCTGGCTGACTCCCACTCTGGGCACCTGAACCTATCCCTGGGCTTGCTCAGACAGGCCTCCGCTCCACCTCTTGCTCTCATTGGTCCTCCTGCATATATAACCCCAGTCTGCCCTCTCCTTCCTCGCTCTGCATAGTTCTTCTGTGGCTTCGGTTGTTCGGTCGTCTATGCCTGGCTCTCTTCTGTATTACAGCTCTAGTTCCTGTCCCTACCCCGTTGGATACCCGTGGATTTGATCTTGGCTCTCGTTGACTTCGTGTACCACGTTACTCCCTGGACTCGGCTTTGGACCTTACTACGCTGCTCTCTCCTGCCCCTGACCTACGGCTCTCGGATCTCTACCCTCGGACTTCTGGCACCCCAGACACAGCAAGTATCAAGTTAACCTTTTCTCACCAGGCCCGGCACCGCATCATACCACACTCCGGGCACGCCCTCACTGCTGTGGGTGTGTGTTATAACCTTACCCACCTCAGTATTGGGGACTGGCCAGGTCTGTGGGCATTCAGGCATTACACTGAGCCTGTAAAAATAGAGTCCTTGAATATTAAATATAATGGTTTGACTATTACTGAGCTTAACTCCTTGAGAACTCTTGGATGTATGCCATCGGGGCCAGGTGCCTTATTTACTTTAATTTTTTCAAGTCGCTTATGAACTTCTTCCTCAGTTAACCAATTGTTCATTAATATGGAGGTTGTGGCTTCCTCCTGCGGCACTACTATTGAATTTGATTCTTCCCTGGTAAACACAGAGGCAAGGAATTTGTTTAAAACCTTTGCTTTTTCTTGTCTCCAATAATTTGCCTACCCATCTCACACTGTTCTCATTTTTTTGTTATTAAGGTATTTAAAGAACATTTTAGGGTTGACCTTACTTTCTATTGCAATCCTTTTGACATTATCCATTTTTGCTAATTTGATTGCCCTTTTGCAATTTTTGTTACATTCCTTATAATTCTGATATGATGCCTCCGTCCATTCTATCTTAAAGAATCTAAAGGCCTTCCTCTTCTTGTCCATTTCCTCCCCTACCTGTTTATTTAGCCACATTGGCTTTGACTTATTTCTTTTATACTTATTACCCAAGGGTATACACTGATAAGTGTGCTTTTCTAACAATGTTTTAAAGACTGCCCATTACATTTAATAGCGTATATTTCACTACGCTTCTGAGCCTTGAGGAACAGGGGATAGAAAAGGGAAAATGTTGTAGTTTTATTTTTATCTGCTTTATTCCCCACACACTTTTTCTTGGACTCAGTCTGGACTCTCTGAGTTCCCCATCAACCTTATATATGGTTGGGGTACCCACAACCCTATACTGGTTGTGAGTCACCTTGGCACTAGTTGGGGTACCGCCTTAATCTAGGGATTCCCTTAGCTACCAGAATATATGTTTTATCCCTGTGCCCCCTTTTCCTTTCTGGGCTGTGCTGAAGCAGGGTAGCCTAGTGGTGAATTGCACTTGCGTTTTCAAGGGGAGGTTGTGAATGCAGCTGTTAGCAAAGGCAACACAAGTAGCAGTACAGTACTGTGGTTAAGGAAATGCTGATAGTGAAAACACCCACTCTCAGCTCGTCAGTGCAGGCAGTAAAGTTAACAGAACACAAAACCACAGCAAGCTCTTTTTGGGAACCCCTGAGCCCCCACAAAATATATGTATGTATTTAAGTGTCAAAATGGAGTGCTATTGAGCATGGCATATGTATACAACAGACGACAGAGACGCCCAATGCTACATCCAACATGACAGAAATACACAGTAAAATACTTATATAGTCTCTTGAAAAAGGGTCATTTAGTTTAATCTTAATCCTAATAGAGGTATATTAGTATTTTATCTGGTAGTGTTAGGACTTGCGAACGGGTGTCTGCCTTGTCGTGGCTCGCAAGCTTACAACGCTTTGGCCAAAGGGTTAAACTAAATGACCCTTTCTCAAGAGAATATATAAGTATTTTACTGTGTATTTCTGTCATGTTGGATGTAGCATTGGGCTTCTCTGTCGCCAGGCAGTAAATTTATCAGAAGCTCCTTGTTCGTTGTAAATGTAACTGTTAGCAAGGGAAACAAAAGTAGCAGTACTATGATTCAGGCAATGCTGATATAGGAACAGCACCCACTCTCAGCTTGTCAGTGCAGGCAGTGTCAACGGTTCCTCCGCAAAACCCCTCTTGAAACTCATACTCTAGCAATCCCTGCTTGCTGGCATGCCCGGAAAGGGAAAAACACCAAAAATACTTTTATTACAGGCAGTATAACAGAATGGTACAGTGTTACTGGGCCCAAGAGCTAACTCTCTTGGACCCTTATACACGGATCAGGAGTAACCAAAACGGGCTTAACCTTTATTTGAGAGCCTACCGTCACAGTATATATGTATATATGTGTAGCCCTGTGTAATTTTGGGGTTACATGCCTCTCTCCTTCTGTGCAGTAATCCCTGTTAAGAGGGCAGGTTTGCCAGAAGTTATCATGGAGGTTTGCCCTTAACCCCTTGTGAGGTGTAATATGTTCAGGGGTGGGCCTTCTGGAGCTATATAATACGCATCACTTCCTAAAGTTAGTCTGTTATGTCTGGGTCAAGTGTCTAGTGCAAGTGTCTGCTCTGTGAGACTAAAGTTCCAGATCAAGTAGTTGCAGTGTGACAAGCTGACCCCACACTGTGTTAGGGCTCTGGCACAGATGGTGGCCCTCCCTTAGGGGAGAGGTGGCAGAGATATCCCTGTCTCTATTACAGAGTCAGGAGGGAACTTCCTTGAGGTGGGCAACTATGCTGATGTGCGGCTAAGTACCGGCCACTATGATGGGCAGTCTGCCGTGGATGATGTCAATAAAGATGCCCGTGATTCAAAGAGCCTTCTTGCCTGAGACTGGAGTTAATCAGGGAGAAGTTGCACCCAGGGGTTCTCTTCCAGATACTCCTCCCTGCTATCGTGGGGACCTGGAAGAGATGGAGGCGCTGTACCAACTGTGAGTAGAACTCAGAACTACCTCACGAGCCAGCCCTGGTGAAATCCCCACTACCATCAAGCGGGAGACTCAGGAGTCCTGTGAGCCAGCAGGTGCACCGCATAACATGACACGTAACGGGGGGCAGTTTTCTCACATAGGGATCAGGATCAGAAGGGCCCTGGAAACATCGTTACAATTGTAGGCGCTGCTGAGATCATCAGGACAGGCTTTTGCTAGGCTGACTAGGAAACCGGGAAATGTATGCTACCAGTAATGTGCTGCAAAAGGACGGAAGCCTAGGGTAGTCAGGAGTACCATGGTCACTCACAAAGCACACCCTAGGGCCTGATATGGAGTAAGGTAGATCTGGAGACAGGGCTATAGCTGTTCTAGTCACTTTGAGGCAGCTAGTCGTAGGATGCCTTAAGGAGTAGCCTGATTAACGCGGGTCAGGAACTCCTGGGAGGGTCTGCGCTGGGTGTAGCCAACAGTAGGTGACGCCCTAAGTACTGCATGGAGAAGCCAGAGTACTCTAGCCAGTAACCATACTACCAACCACGGAGCACATACTGGGGGATATCGTGTACAGCATACAGAGAGAGAGTTAGCCTAGCCTGAGGTAGTGCATACATGAGTGAGACACACATGAGATACATGTAGAGACGCACTGGCATACTTTATTGCATCGGAAATGGCGGCTGCCCAGCAGAGAGGAGCACCATGTGCGATCGCAATCAAAGTGTAAAGATGGCGGCAAGTAATGATGTCCCGCGCGGTGTGGAGAGTCCAAGATGGTGAATCGCACCAGATGGAGAGAGCACACGTGGTGTGTGTACCACAGAGGTACAAGGGACAGAAATTACTTTCGCCAATTTGCTGTGGAGCGGCGCGAAAGCTGTGACCCCGCCGTTCTTGTCCTGCCTGTCTGCCCAGGGTGCAGCCCTGGAGGATAGCTGACATTGCGATTACATGTGAAAATAATGATGGAGTATTTGATTGCCAGACGGTGATCACTACGCAAGTTATCCCTGCTGCTAATGTGGATTGCAGCGTGATCCAAAATGGCGGCTCCCGCTTCCCTGGGAGACCGCGTTGGCTGTGTGCAGAAGAGACTTTTGCAAAATCCTGGCCGGGAGAGGCGCAAAAGAGAGAACCCCACCCTGATGGGGGAAGTGGCGCGAAAGCCATGGCCGTGCCCTCCTGTACTGTGCCAGGCTCAGAGCCAATTCCTGGTCATGACGTGAAGCTGTGGGACCCTCCTCTAATCTCCACCAGAGGGAGGGGTCCTTGCATCTGCCAATGGAAGACGGTGCTGACTGAGGTAGGAGCTGGATGTGCGCTTCCTGCCCTGCAGTTGCGAGGAGCTGGTGAACAGGAGAGACTGCTGTGCCATGTGTCTCCCTTGCCAAACATGATACAATTGTATCATGGACAATATCGAAATACACCCCTACCAACTGCCAGGAGGCTTCCTGGTGGTGAAGGCGGATGGAAGAGAGGTACTGCTGTGCCTGTGTATGCAGTGCAGGCTGCCGGGCGGAGAAGCCAGCACCACTGCGAAATGCCCCCAATGTGGCATCCATTATTTGTGGGCCGTGGAGCCGTTTGTGCCCGGGCACGACGCGGAGGCGGGAGGAGATACAGCCATGCTGACGGCTGGAGCTTCGCCCAGAGTGACAAGAGAGAAGGTTGATCCTGGAGAATGGGGATCGCTGCTAATGACGGTACCTGAAAAGAATGGAACTGGGGCCTGCAACCGCAGCGGGAACCCGGAACCTGGAGCACGTTTCCGGAGTGTGATTAAATGAGTAGGAATGAGAAGCCTGCTCAAATAAATGGGCAACTTGTCCATGTAAGAAAAAGCCAATCTAGTCTAATTAACATATAGCAATGGCGGGTGTGGTAGTTACATAACTCAAAAATGGCATAATGAGTTGTAAAGATTGTGTAGTGTTCTTACATGAAATTGGGGTGATCTACCATACACTATAGCACCATAGTGAATTGGCATTAGCATCTTCTGTGCAATATGCTTTTTGACCAATAGGCTTAGGTAGGGTTTAGTTCTGTAAAGTACACCCTGTTTGGTATGGATTTTGTATGTCGGGATGTCAATACGCAAACCAAATGTTAGATGGGAGTCTGGCCACATGCCCAGATATTTAAACTAATAACTGAGCCAAGATTAGTATTAAAGTTAGTTCTGATCAGCAGCTCTGTCATGGGAAACTTTATAAATTATCATTAGTCCCAAGTACAATATTTACTGTTTTGTCAGTGTTTGTTTTATGTTATCCAGTTTTCAACCATTAAGGAATCAGATTGCAGAACATTTTAAGAGAGACTGGAGCTGTGTGCATATATATACCTGAAGTATCTGAAGCATAAATAAGTAAAGAAGTTGGATTACAAACTGTGGGAAGGTCATTTATAAAGACAGAAGAAAGAGGGGGCCTGGAACAGGACCTTTGCATACTCTACAGGTAAAATGCAAGTGGTTAGAGTTAGAGCCTGAGATAGACATTTAGCCCCCCCATTGGGGACTATTATTTCAGTTAAGGGTTTAATCGCCTAAATGGGTTAACTTTGTGGGATCACTCTACTCTGGTTACGCCCCTCCCCATCATGTGATGTACGATGACTATGCAGAAGGGATTGTCACTTTTTTGTATGTCTTGTGACCTGTGATGTCACTAAAGGGAGTACAGGGGGTACATAGCTCCACCCTATAGTCTAGAAGCAGGTTCTTCAGAGTTCTGACTGAGATCCTAACTGTGAGTCCTGTAAATAGGTTTATGTGTATAGCTAAGTGTATTAAGAAGTGTCCTGTCATGTTTTGTTGTTTTCAGTTAGAAATACAGTATACCCATTAAGTATGTGCCAGTGGTAAGGGTCCAAGATTGTTCTAATTATTGAAAAGGAGTAAGCATGCTCTTGATAGGAGTTCTCGACATAGTAACTGGAGTATGTTTGGATGGGCCCAACCGAAATGGTTCCTAGTGCAATCCTGATCAAATAGATGTAGCCATGTCTGGTTTTGGCTAGTAATCTGCCTACCTAACATGTAAATCCTGTATTAGTGCAGGCAGTGTTAGGCCCAATCTGAGTTTTCCCCTGCAGTGAGCAGCTGCCTTGAGTGACACAGGGGGTGGGACAAGGCCTGTGTTCTGCCCAATCCTGGGCTCAGAACTTGGACCCTCCCCCAGGGTACTTAAGGGGCTGAACATGTACATTTAATTAGTTGTCCCCTGAGAGTGTCCCACGGAAGAGTGTGTGCAGGGCCCTGGTCACCTTAGGGGAGTGGGTGAGGACTATACCTCATACTCCACCAGGGAATAGGGGAAGAGTTAGGACAGACCCTTGGGGCCCATGCCTGGGGGTTGAGTCCAGGGACCATCCTGAGAAGGGAAGAAGATTGTACCAGTTGTATCCTGATACCCTGTTGATAAAGAATAAAGTGTTCCAGTTAAAAAATATATTCCTGTCTGAGACTACAATCTATCAGGGAGTATCAGAGGGTTTTCCGACACTCCTGGAGCCTGCAAGAGATGGAGGTGTTGAACCACCGAGAGAAGAACTAAAATCACCCCAAAAGCCTGTACTGTCTTCCCCATACCACCGACGAAAAGCTCAGCATCCTGTGAACCAGCAGGTAATCAGCACTACACACCTTGTAATAGGCAGATCTCCCAGACGGTGCCGGAACCCTGTTACATAGGTATGCAAGTGTAACACTTGAGCTCACCACGAACAAGGCGGGACCCAGGTACTGAGGTGGGAAAGTACAAGACTGAGCACCCATAGCAGCGGGAGCACGCCTGGAGGATGGATAGTCAGCGTCGTCGGGTCTGGGTTGAAGAGAGTGGGTTAGTATGAGTACTTGCCAGAGTCCGGGGCGGAGCCAGTGGGGTGGTCAATGTCCGTTGTGCCGTGGTCTAGGGTAGGAGCCAGGAGAGTGGTAGATTGTCCGTAAGCCGAAGTCTGGGATGGAGAGGTGCGGGTAGTCAAGTACAAGCCTGGGTCTTTATCCAGAGGGGTCCTATAGTCAAGCCAGGTCGGTACGCAGGAAAGCAACAGAGAACACAGCAAGGCACAAGCAAAGCAAGGCAAGGAAAAACAAATGCAGGAACACAAGGTCACAAGAGTTATGCTCAGCACTCAGGAAGTGAAAGTCTTAAGTAGCACACAGGAACCAATGAGGCTGGGGGCGGAACGGTGGCGCGGCCTTCGCGGATGTCAGGATAGGCTGCAGGAGACAAGGAGCACTCAGAGTAGTTGCCACGCAGATGGGGAATGGTGAACATGTGAGCACACGCAGGAGAAGCGCGGCGCGTCCGGGGGGCGGAGCTAGGCTCTGTGGCACGGCTAGAAAAGCTGTGCGTGCGCGCACGCTCTGTAAACAGCGAGGATGCGCACACGATCAGCAACCAGCGCAGGGGGCTGTGATGTAGCAGGTAAGGAGGGAACACGCCGTGTAAACATGTTCCCTGATTCCTTATAGGAAGAAATATGCAGTACATGGTAGCGGGTTACTAGTCAAGGAGCCCGGAGTGTATTCCTTAGAGGCCCATTCGATATGGGGTATTATTGACTCTATACAAGAGTCACTTCATCCCTTACAATGGGTAACAAGTTTAAGTACCTCCATAGCTTAGGAGTGAGCTACCAATGGATGAAATACAGGATTATATTGTTTGCCATGAGTTTCTGTACAGTAACCAGTATCTTAATGTCTGAGAAGCATTATTGATGACTGTCCAATAAGCAACTTTTTGTTTATACAAGTTCCTGGCCCCTATCCTGGTTATATTTAAGCCTCCATACCCAGCCTGCACTTACCCAGCACCCAGCAAAGGCCCGAGAGACTGAGCACGGCCTATGTATATAGTCAATCTGATGTGAACTCCTTTAGAGCCAGGTAAAGAGGGTTACAGACACATAGTGGGATATTCCTGATAAATAAGAGATAGACCAGTTAAAAGCATGTTGTCGATACGAGAGTATGACAACTTGTTTAACATAATAGCATGGTCAACAGTATCAAAGTATCATATATATATTAAAATATGTTGAAATATTGCACCATTCAACTCTCCATGTTCCATTCCCCACTGAATCTCATTGCATATTTTTAAGAGGGTTGTTACTATGGAGCGATTTGGTTGAAAGCCAGATTAGAATTGACTAAGGAAATGTGACTTCTAATACTAGTTGCTTAAGTGGGAATGAATGCATGTTTCCATGGTGTTGGACAGTATGTATGTATATATGTATATATGTATATACAGTATGTATGTCTTTATTGATATAGCGCCATTAATGTACATAGCACTTCACAGTAGTAATACATGTGACAATCATATAACTAACAAATAATACAAATAACAGGTCATGGGAAGAAGTGCTTCAGACATAAAAGTAACATTTCGGAAGAGGAGTCCCTGCTCCAAGGAGCTTACAATATAATTGATAGGTAGGAAGCATGTACAGCAGGCCTGCACAACTCGTAAAGTGCGAAGGGCCGAACTGCTCCAAGGAAAAATAAATTGGGCCGCACGGGTAAAATCATCATCATCATCATCATCATCATCATCATCTCTCCTCCAGCACCCATCATCATCCTCATATCTCCCCCAGAACCCAACACTATCAACCATTGCGATACTCCCCATCTATCTCTCATACCCCCATCTCTCCCCCTCACCCACACACAATACACCCCTCCACATCAAACACACAATACCCCCCTCCACATCAAACACACAATACCCCCCTACACCCCACACACATCCCACCCCCCCCTGCAGCTCACATCCCTCCCCCCTGCAGCTCACATCCCTCCCCCCTGCAGCTCACATCCCTCTGCCCCCTTGCATCTCACATCCCTCTGCCCCCTTGCACCTCACATCCCTCCCCCTGCAGCTCACATCCCTCTGCCCCCTTGCACCTCACATCCCTCTCCCCCCTTGCACCTCACATCCCTCTCCCCCCTTGCACCTCACATCCCTCTCCCCCCTTGCACCTCACATCCCTCTCCCCACTTGCACCTCACATCCCTCTCCCCCCCTGAACCTCACATCCCTCTCCCCCCTTGCACCTCACATCCCTCTCCCCCCTTGCACATCACATCCCTCTCCCCCTTGCACCTCACATCCCTCTCCCCCCTTGAACCTCACATCCCTCTCCCCCCCTGAACCTCACATCCCTCTCCCCCCTTGCACCTCACATCCCTCTCCCCCCCCTTGCACCTCACATCCCTCTCCCCCCCTTGCACCTCACATCCCTCTCCCCCCCTTGCACCTCACATCACTCTCCCCCCCTTGCACCTCACATCACTCTCCCCCTTGGGTGGGTGACAGTGACTGGGTGACAGTGACTGGGTGGGACACAGTGACTGGGTGGGTGACAGTGACTGGGTGGGTGACAGTGACTGGGTGGGTGACAGTGACTGGGTGGGTGACAGTGATTGGGTGGATAGGTGGGTGACAGTGACTGGGTGGGTGACAGTGACTGGGTGGGTGACAGTGACTGGGTGGGTGACAGTGACTGGGTGGGTGACAGTGACTGGGTGGGTGACAGTGACTGGGTGGGTGACAGTGACTATGACAGTGACTGGGTGGGTGGGTGACAGTGACTGGGTGGGTGACAGTGACTGGGTGGGTGACAGTGACGGGGTGGGACACAGTGACTGGGTGGGAAGAGTGACTGGGTGGGACACAGTGACTGGGTGGGACACAGTGACTGGGTGGGTGACTGGGTGGGTGGGTGACACTGACACTGACAGTGACTGGGTGGGTGGGTGACAGTGACTGGGTGGGTGGGTGACAGTGACTGGGTGACAGGGTGACAGTGACTGGGTGGGTGACAGTGACTTGACAGTGACCTTGACAGTGACTGGGTGGGTTGGTGACAGTGACTTGACAGTGACTGGGTGACAGTGACTGGGTGGGTGGGTGACAGTGGGTGGGTGGGTGACAGTGACTGGGTGGGTGACAGTGACTTGACAGTGACTGGGTGGGTGGGTGACAGTGACTGGGTGGGTGACAGTGACTGGGTGGGTGACAGTGACTGGGTGGATAGGTGGGTGACAGTGACTGGGTGGGTGACAGTGACTGGGTGGGTGACAGTGACTGGGTGGGTGACAGTGACTGGGTGGGTGACAGTGACTATGACAGTGACTGGGTGGGTGACAGTGACTGGGTGGGTGACAGTGACTGGGTGGGTGACAATGACGGGGTGGGACACAGTGACTGGGTGGGAAGAGTGACAGGGTGGGACACAGAGACTGGGTGGGACAGTGCATGGGGATGGTGGGTGGGTGACTGGGTGGGTGACTGGGTGGGTGGGTGACAGTGACACTGACAGTGGGTGGGTGGGTGGGTGACAGTGACTGGGTGGGTGGGTGACAGATACTGGGTGACAGGGTGACAGTGACTGGGTGGGTGACAGTGACTGGGTGGGTGGGTGACAGTGACTGGGTGGGTGGGTGACAGTGACTGGGTGGGTGGGTGACAGTGACTTGACAGTGACTGGGTGACAGTGACTGGGTGGGTGGGTGACAGTGACTTGACAGTGACTGGGTGACAGTGACTGGGTGGGTGGGTGACAGTGGGTGGGTAGGTGACAGTGGGTGGGTAGGTGACAGTGACTGGGTGGGTGACAGTGACTTGACAGTGACTGGGTGGGTGGGTGACAGTGACTTGGGTGACAGTGACTTGGGTGACAGTGACTAACAGTGACAGTGACTTACCTTGACCCGGGTGGGTGCAGGTTGCCGCCGGACGCTTGCTCCTCCTGCCCCCGATATCCCTGCGGCAGCTGCCTGGGACGGGAGGTGGGCTTGGGGGCGCGGGTTGGGGGAAGGGGGGGGAGGGGGGCGCGGGTTGGGGGAAGGGGGGGGAGGAGGGCACGGGAGGTGAGCTCGTGGGGGACGCGAGAAGCTGGCCGCGGAGGGAAGCGGTGAGAAGCAGGCCGCTGGAGGAGCTGAATTATTTAATTATTACTTCCCCCTCCGCCCCACGTTGGGAGCAGGGGGGGGGAGCGGGCCCGCAGAGGAGCTGCATGTTGCTTCCCCCTCCGGCCCACGTTGGGAGCAGGGGGGGGAGCGGGCCCGCAGAGGAGCTGCGTGTTGCTTCCCCTTCCGCCCCGCGTTGGGAGCAGGGAAGGGGGGGGGGACGGAGCGGGCCTAGCGCATGCGCGCCGGGACCGCAGGGAATTGGCGACATTTTTTTTTCAAAGTTTTTTTTTTTTTCAAAGTTTTTTTTTTTTCAAAGTTTTTTTTTTTTTTCCAAATTTTTTTTTTTCAAAGTTTTTTTTTTCTTCTTAAATCTCATCGAGGGCCACACAGAGAGGCCAGGCGGGCCGCATGCGGCCCGCGGGCCGCGTGTTGTGCAGCCCTGATGTACAGAGACAGTAGGAGGGAAATCTTGTAAGTGTGTCTGCAGGGGGCCAAGCTTTATGTATCGTGTATAGTATTAGCCACAGTGCTATACGTATGCTTCTTTAAGCAAGTGTGTCTGGAGGTGGGTCTTAAAGGTGGTTAGAGAGGGTGCTAGTCAGGTATTGAGTGGAAGAGCATTCCAGAGGTGCGGTGCAGTCAGTGAGAAAGGTTTTAGGCGGGAGAGGGCTTTAAATACAAAGGGGGTAGAGGAAGACATCCTTGAGCAGAACGCAAGAGTCGGGATGCTGCATAGCGAGAAATTAGGGCTGAGATGTAAGGAGGGGCAGAAGAGTGTAAAGCTTTAAAAGTGAGGAGGAGAATTGAGTGCGAGATGCAGGATTTCATAGGAAGCCAGGAGAGTGATTTCAGCCGGGGAGATGCTGAGACAGATTTAGGAAAGAGTAGAGTGATTCTGGCAGTAGCGTTTAAGATAGATTGTAGGGGTGAAAGATGAGTCAGGAAGGCCGGACAGCAGGATGTTACAGTAATCGAGATGGGAGAGAATATGGCCCTGAGTCAGAGTTTTAGCAGTCGAGCAACAGAGGAAAGGGCGTATCTTTGTAATATTGCGGAGGAAAAAGCGGCAGGTTTAAGAAACATTTTGAATGTGAGAGGAGAATTTGAGAGAGGAGCCAAATGTGACCTTTAGGCAGCGTGCTTGGGCTACTGAGTGAATGATAGTACTTCCAACAGTAATGTGGAAGGAGGTAGTAGGGCCAGGTTTGGGAGGAAGTACGAGGAGCTTTGTTTTTGCCATGTTAAGTTTATGTTGGCGGAGGGCCATCCAAGATGATATCGCAGAGAGACATTCAGCAACTTTGGTCTGTACAGTAGGTGTAAGGTCGGGGGTTGAAAAGTAAATTTGTGTGTCGTCAGCATGGAGGTGATATTTAAACCCAAGAGATGTGATTATGTCACCTAGAGAAAGTGTGTACAGAGAAAAGAGAAGAGGTCCCAAGACAGAGCCCTTGGGTACCCCCACAGAGAGATCCATAGAGGAGGTGTTAGCAGAAGAGACACTGAAAGTACGATGGGAGAGGTAACAGGAGATCCAGGATAGAGCTTTGTTACGAATACCAAGAGTATGGAGAATGGGAAGGAGAAGAGGGTGGTCCACGGTGCCAAATGCTGCAGAGAGGTTGAGTAATATGAGCAGAGTGTAATGACCTCTGTCTTTGGCAGCATGGAGATCATTAGTTATTTTAGTGAGGGCTGTTTCATTCGAGTGAGCAGTGCGGAAGCCAGATTGTAGAGGCTCTAAGAGAGAATGGGTGTTGAGAAAGTGAAGAAAGCGAGAGAATACAAGACGTTCAAGGAGTTTAGAGGCAAGAGGGAGACCGGTCGATAGTAAGACAGGTAGGGTCAAGCTTGCTGTTTTTGAGTAATGGTATAACTGTTGCATGTTTGAGGGAAAAGTACCAGAGGTAGAGGTAGGAGTTAAAAATATGTGCGAGCGTAGGGGTTATAATAGGAGTAAGAAGTTTTAGGAGATGGGAATGGGGTCAAGAAGGCAAGAGGGCAAGTGGTAGAGGAAGAAGAGGAGATCAGCAGTGGCCATCCTCCTCTGAGACAGTGGGTAAAGAGTCAAGGAAGGCAGGAGGAAAGTTAGGAAGCGGTGTAGGATGGGAGGAGGAAACAGAGGATATGTTATGACGTATGGATTTCACCTTTTCCTTAAAATAGTCAGCAAAGTCCTGAGGTGAGATGGTGGAAGAAGAGGCAGCTGAGGGTGGTTTGAGTAGAGGGTCAAAGACAGAGAAGAGTCGGCATGGGTTAGACTTGTGCATGTTGATTAGTGAAAAAAAGTAGTTTGTTTAGCCTGAGAGGGCAGAGTTGAAACAGGATAGCATAAATTTGTAGTGAAGTAAATCTGCGAGAGTGTGAGATTTCCTCCAGAGGCGTTCAGAAGAACGAGTGGAGGAACGCAGTGTGCACGTGTGGGAATTTAGCCAGGGTCTGGGGATAGAAGAGTGAGGATGGCATAGGGAAAGCAGGGCATGTAGATCAAGAGAGGAGGATAAGGCAGGGTTGTAGTTCCTGACCAGGTTGTCAGGGTCTGGAACAGAACTGAGAGAAGAGAGGGAGGACCGTAAAGTGGAATAAAAAGGCTGGTTAATAGAGCGCAGGTTTCTGCAGAAACGAGAGGTAGATGGAGAAGGGGAGAAGTGAGAAAGAGAAAATGAGATTAGGTGATGGTCAGAGAGAGGAAAGGGGGAGATGGAGAAATCAGAGAGAGAAAAGTTTTAGTGAAAACCATGTCTAGGTAGTGCCTATCCTTGTGGGTCCTGGCTGCAGTCCACTGTTGAAGGCCAAAAGAAGAGGTTAAAGAGTCATAGTATAGCTAGAATAGAGATAAGTGTAGTTGGAGACAATGTTTTTGTCACCTCTTTTGAAAACGGGGTTAACTCTGGTGGTTTGCCAGGCCCTATGGATTTGGCTTGAAGACAAAATAGAGTTGATGTGCCTTAAGCATTAAAAATATAGACTGTAAGCTGTTTGGTCAGTAACTTTATATATTTGCGAAACTGTATGCAGAGCTGCATGTCCTACAACTACAAAATCAGTAACCTGAGCTGTAATGCTGCATTCATTCTTTGTATATTTTTATCACAAGTGATGTTTGCACTTTTGGAGTTTTAGCAAATGTGTAAGGGCAGACTAATAGTTTCAAAATTGTGCTGCATTGGTGCTGTGCAAAAATGCATTTAACATTGCTGTCTTTGTGCTACAGTAGGCCTACACAAAAAAGGGTAACACAATAATGTTTTGCTGAAAAACAGAGATACAGTATGAAACTCTACTGTATGTCGACTCCAGTCAACACGATTTGGGATTTCTGGGCCCAAAAAATATACAAATTTCATGGAAAATACTGACTTCTATTGGTAAGACTTTATTGAAGGGTATGGGACTGCTGATGATAAATATCAGTCAGACTGCTTACAAATGCTGCGTGTGTTCATTAACCTTCTATAATAAAACTTTTAGTTCAAAGTAATTATAATTTCTAACATCTTTCTGAAATATTTGGTGATAAAAAAAAAAGATGTTTTGACATACATACTCAGAGGTTATTCACTACCATGAGGTTCATTCCTCAGCATTTCCCAAGCCAGAAGTGGTGCAACTAAGGGGCCAAACAAATTGCACAATATGTATGAAAGAACACATATTTTCTGCTTTCAAAGGATTTATTTCCTTAACAAATATTTTTTGCCCGCAGAAAGGTATCACTTTTGCCTTGATATTTAGGTGGCTATATTTTTCAATTAGACTCCAAAGTGTTTATTCCCTAAAGTGTACTAACCATTATCTATGATAAAGTCCATCTACTGAAATGTCTGTTAATGATTTTAAATGATTAGTTGCACCTATACCCGATGCATCTATAGACTCTGGATTCCATACAAGTTGGCATTAATCGTTTGCAGATGTTGATGTGTGTAGGAGATGTGTGCAGAGGGTAAAACACCAGAGATGATTTTAGGAGAAAATAAATGTAGGCTTGATTAGCCAGCAGCTTTAAACAGAAAACAGCTTCATATCAGTAAACACATTAGAACAGAAAACAACAACCAGGCCTAACCCCATGTATGGGGACTGAATAACATTTCAGCATTCCCTATCTGAGGGCTGGAAGGCTAAGGGTATCATGCAGTTAGCAGCGAAAAAATGCATTCGCCAGTTTAGCAATTAGCCATGTTTTTGGTGTGTTAAACTGGCTGTATGCTGTAAGGGGCGAATCCCTGGCGAATGAATTAGCCACCACCATTTGATGAAATGGCGTGTAACCGGTGGCGGGACGGCTGCCTGGCGAGAAACTGCCGAGAAGCCGTCCCCTGCCGAGTTGTGTTTGCAGCCGAGAGAGATCCACTGCTCTCTCGGCGCAAACATCAGCACAATAAAAATTATTTTTAAAACAACTTTTATTCATAGTGTACATGTGCAGGGGGTCTCCGGAGCTGAAACGCATTGGTTTCAGGTCGGGGGACCCCCTGCTCCCCGAGATACAGCCCCCTTTATGAGGTGCCGGTATCCCTCTGCATTTAAAGGTCCCGATCACGTGACCCCGGCATGTAAACAAAGCAGAGGGATACCGGCACCCCCTAAAGGGGCCTGTATCTCAGGGAGCAGGGGGTCCCTGGACCTAAAACAAAAGCGCTTCAGCTCCGGAGACCCTCTGCACATCTACACTATGAGTAAAACACACATATCAATAAAGACTCGTTCCTTACCTTACAGGGTATCTGCTATGGTAACGAAGCAGCATGAATATTTATTTAATAATACTGTACAGTGAGCAGGGGGTCCCCCGAGCTGAACCGCATCACTTTGTGGACCAGGGACACCCTGCTTCCCGAGTTACAGGCCCCGGTATGTGTGATCGGATGGGCAGTGTAGCCGCCATGTTTATAGCGTCCAATACGCTACGTGCCCGCAACAAACATGGCGTCCACACTGTAACCGATGCCCCAAACCGGGGCCTGTAACTCGGGAAGCAGGGGGTCTCTGAGCCACAAATAAATGCGGTTTAGCTCAGGGGGCCCCCTGCTCCCGCACAATATTATTAAAATACATTAATGCTGCTTCATTACCATAGCGGATAGCCGCTAAGGTAATGAAGGGTTAACGCATAATAGCATGTTTATTGGGGACAAATGCCCCCAATAAACATAGCATCAATACACAACATACAATACAGTAATGGGCAACATTACTATTATCCACAAATGGATAATAGTGCAGTTGTCCATTTAAAATACATACAAGTAATGGTAAGTTAAATAAAGAAATGTATTTAATGTTAATGTGTTTTTTTTTTGCTTTTTCATGTCTTCATTTTTTTTTATGCATATCCTTTCTTGCCACTGTATGTATGTATGTATGAATGTCTAGAGAGATATACACATACAGGGTAAGAAATGATAGTGTTGTTAAAGCTTGATTTTCTGTATTGTAAATGATTGTGGCTATGCTGCTATGCATAGATGTGTGTTAAATGTATTTTATTATTAGAGAGATGTAAGTTTTGGGCTTTATGCTGTACTGTAGGTTATGGAGAGCCTTGCTATAGTATATTGTAATTGTTGGTGTCCTTTTTTGTATGTTTTGAACTTGTTCTCTGTTACGATAGCTACAGTATAGTTAATTGTGTAATTGGTATGGATGGTATTTTAATTGTTTAGGGATGTAATTCATGTCTGTTAATTCATTGATGGTGACTTTATTTGATGACATAATATACTTCCTGTGATGTCAGGCTATTTGAGTTGGATTACTGTATTGTTAACATTGATTTGCAGCGTGTACATGTAGTTTACATGTTATGCTACATGTATACACTGTAAATGCTATGTTTTAAGTGGCATTTGAGGCTTCAGATTGAATGATTACATGAGATTTGTGTAGGAAATTGTTTTTTAATTCATTGAGGATGTTATGCATAAGTGGTGTTGCCATTGCAGGATGGCTTCACCCCTTAATTACCTTTGAGGTCAGTAACCCGAAAAGGTGATTAAGGGGTTCATTGGTATGTGAATGTAATAGAGATGTATTGGCTATTTATTATTTTGGCAACGGACCCCAAGGATGATGCTGGCGTCGGAGCCTTATAATTGATGAGGTTAGTAGAATTTTCTTTACTTTATTACGGTATTTAATGTGTTTAATAATGGCCAAATAATGTATTATCCCTATGTGGATAATAGTTATTTGGCACATTATTGTACTGTATGTGCTGGGGGAGGGGGTATTGGCCCCAAGGGTATTTGGTAGGTCTCCCCTGTGGGTAGTGGGTGAGGGTGGTTGGGGGGGTAGTGGGGGAGGGTATGTGGGTGATGGTGGGTTAACCCCTTAATGACTGTAGCAGTTAATAACCGCTATGGTGATTAAGGGGTTAGGGGACATTACATTGGATGTTTTTATTCTTGTGTCTGTTTTGCAGAAGCGAATGGGGCATGGGCATGAGGAAGATGAGGATGGCCTTCATCGTGGCAGCCGCACATGGATGAGTGCTATATGTATTTAATGTCTTTATTGTTGTGTATGTATTTTAAATGGACAACTGCACTATTATCCATTTGTGGATAATAGTCATTGTGCTCATGACTATACTGTATGTTAGGGGGGTATAGGTGTTGTTGGGGTCATATATTTATATAGGCACTGGCTGATACTGAAAACAAGGAGGATTTGTCACATCAACCAGTAGCAAGACATTACAAAGAGAAGAGGCATGGGCTCGCCACCTTGCGTTGTATGCCAATTGCCCAGGCACGGACTTCGGGGAGAGGAGGGAATCGCAACAGGACACTACTACAGCTTGAAGCCAGACTCATCTACAGTTTGGGCACATTGAGCCCACGGGGTCTAAATGAGGACTTCAGATTAAGCTGTTTCCTGTAATCTCCGCACCTGGCCCATTGAGCTGCCTGCTGATACTAGGATTCATCTTTAACAGCAAAACCAGCGCATACTGCCTTGGGGTGTCAGCCAGTTAGCCACATTTCCTCCATCATGTCAGGCACCTTAGGTCCCTTGCAGTCAAGATCCACCTGTGGCAATGTTTGCTGAAAGCGAGACACACACAATTTATCACTAGTTTCTCCATGTGACAGTGTCTGCATTATGTGTTTATGTTGGTATTTAAGGTGTCGCTCCCTGAAAGGATACATAGTCATCAATGCATTATCACTTCTTACACTACGCATTATGCGTTCTATGGCTGAGTGCTTTCAGCATTTATATACTGTCTTTTTTGTTTGTGCAAATTATTATGCTTTGATGCACGATTTCACTTTTTATGTATGCTGGTGCATTACAGTGTGTCAGATACCTCAGGTCCCTTTTAGTCAAGAGCCACCTGTAGCAATGTTTGCTGAGAGTGTGACACAGCATGTATTCTAATTTATTACCAGTTTCTCTATTTGACATTGTCTGCATTATGTATTTTTGTTGGTTTTTTAAGGTGTCGCTTCCTGACATGATGCATAGAGTCACCATTGCATTATCATTTCTTACACTATGCATTAGGCGTTATATGGATGAGTGCTTTCAGCATTTATATATTGTCCTAGATTCCAGTCAGCCACGTCATCCACACGTGTGTATATATGTTTTAATCCCTCACATTTTTTTGCACATTTACGGTGAGCACATCAGATGTTTCACATGTTTCGCTTAACTTGCAGTTACAATGTGTATTTTGCACGTCCCTGAAATAGTTAATCTATCCAGGTATCAGCTCCAGATCAGTTTAGCCCATGCGCACTCTCTCCGGTTTTCCAAGATATCGCTGGGTCTGGCAGACTTATGTAGTCTCTCAGCAGTAACATTATGCAATTCCTGAGCCTTTATGCGCATGCCTAAACACATATCAGGTAAACAAATATAGAGTTAATATATTCAAAATGGATGCTCTTTACCTGCTGATACTGTGGATGCATGTCACATAGGCAGGTGAGGCTAATTAACTGTGATTGGTTTTGTTGAATTGCACTGGGGTTTGGGGTATATATATGTATTGTGCACTGCATTCAATTGCACCACCTTGAGAAAGGTCCCACTGGGGGACCGAAACGTCGGTTTTTGTGTCTTCTATCAAATATAGAACATTTTTGATTTACTTACCTGAGTGCTGTCCCTTGATGTCGTGTTGCAACCGGTATCGTATGGTCTATATATATATATATATATATATATATATATATATATATATATATATATTATTTAGTTAGTGTGGGGCTGGTGTGTGTATTTTTTATTATTGTGGGTAGTGGGGGTGGGTGAACGGGGTATTAGCCCCAACGGTGTTTGTTTAGGGCTTGCGGGTAGGTAGCGGGAGGCCTTAACCCCTTCATGACCATAGCGGTATTAACCGCTATGGTCGTGAAGGGGTTAAGTGCACCCGCAACCCCCCCCGCAAGCCCTAAACAAACAACAAGGGCCAAATACCCCCTTCACCCACCCCCACTACCCCAATAAACCTGGCACAGCTCTTTAACCCCTTCTTTGCCTTAGCGGTTAACCGCTAAGGTAATGAAGTGGGCTTTAAATGCATTTTTCCTGCCTCGGATGCATGCCGGGGGGGTCCGGTGCTGATATTAATGGTATCAGCTCCGGAGACCCCCGGCATCAATCCCAGCCAGGAAAAAGGCCTGAATTTTTTCTAAGTGCCGATCCGCCACTCATCCGCTGCCTCTCAGCAGCAACTTGCCATCTTTTTCTTGCGTGGTTGATCCGCCAGCGAAACGGTATTCTAGAGAGGCGAATAGCTCCGCTTAGCTACTCGCCTCTACTAGAATACAGGGTGGCTGAAAAAGTTGGATTTTTAGGCGGAAAGTGCCTTCTCGGCCCGCCACCGGCAGAAAAAAAAACTGCCAGCAAAACTGGCGTTTTTTTGGAATCTCGCAACTTTCTGGCCCCTTTCTGAATACGGTAGGCTTTTTAGGCAGAAAAGTGGCGAGAAGTGCCTTTCCGACGCTTACTGCATGAGGCCCTAAGCCTCTTACCAACATTTGACACAAGTGCAAAGAGAGGTACTTGTAGGTAGAGTGTTCTCCACGTCAGTCAAGGGTCTGTGGTGGTGTCTGTGCGGTGCTCCCTCTGGCGGGTTCCAGGGACCGGTGTTTCCCTGGGATATCTCTAGCAGCACAGATTCTCTCTGTCTGTGCAGCAGGCTTTTAAGCATGCTTGATGAGCCAGGTGGAGACTGGTCAATTAAATCCTGCTGACATTAACCAGCTCGCTGCTGGACTCATCAGCTAAAGACAGGCTTTATTTTTAAGCCTTTTAGATAGGGGGAAGGCCCTGTCACAATGTGCTTGAGCTTATGAGACCACAAAGGTCTTTATTTTATTCCTAAATATGTTTCAGGTTGGCCAAATAAGATAAATAGTAGGAGATATGTATGACTGGAGCCAAACGTATGGAAAATGAGAATGAATATGGTCCCATTATCCCCACTCGGGGTTGCTCTCTCCAGCTGGATACAGATCACTTCTCATTATCAGACTCTCACTATCATCAGACACTAAGTAAGCCACAATCACTTAGATTGTAAGCTCTTTGGAGCAGGGACTCCTTTTCCTACTATTACTTTTATGTTTGAAGCAGTTTTTCTCATTATGCATATTATTTAGTTGCGTCTATTACTACTGTGAACTGATATGTACACGTATGGCGCAATATAAATAAAGATATACATATAGTACAGGCAGTCCTCGTTTTACAAGGCTTCGCTTTACAACGAATGGCTTATCCAATGCTATGCAATGCATACCTATGTTTATTTTTACAACACCAAAACGGCTTATCCAACGCTCTTATGACGCTTTGCAAAGCTGTTTGTGTATATAACATATATTATACTATATTATACTATATAATATATTATATTTTTATATTATATATTATGTTATATTATATATATAATACAGTATATACACTATATAATTTATGTTTATGCTGCATATCTTATTGTCTGTGTAAAATATTTGTGTATTTTAGCATTAAAAATGCCTTCAGGAATGGAACCTTTCATTTAAACAGTGTTCCTATGGGAAAACGTGTTTCGCTTTACAATGTTTCGCTATCAAACGCCATTTTTAGTAACGCATTGTGTCGGATAACCGAGGACTGCTTGTACATGCATAGAGTAAGAATTTTATTGCCAAACAATTGCTAGATACCTTTCTATCAATTATGTTTTATTGACAGAATATGCAATTAAATAAACAGCTATCTTTCTTTTTTTGCTGTGGGAAGTATAACTTTTTTTTGTTACGACTATTTTTCCCCAAGAGGATATTAACTATATAATCCAGCAAAAAATTGTTGTTGTGAGATATTACACACTAATTAAAAGGAGTACAGAGAGATATTTGTTTCCCACAAAGGCTTATTCAAATTGACAATGTGCAGTCTTACAAGATGGCATTGAAACACTGATATTCTCTAGTAGCTTTTTCTTGCCGATGTTATGAGTCATTTTATTTTGCTTTCTTTTCGTCTGATCATATATTTTCTTTAACATGTTGACTCTTATTATGGCAGAAACACTTTTTCTGAATTTAAAGACTTATGTATCAACAAATTGCACATGCAAAGTGCCTCAAAAATGTTTATTTTTGATGCACTACTAGAATTATCAGTGCAATACCAGTGATATTTCCTACTAGCCTATTACAGGCTTACAGAGTGGCTCTACGTGCTGATCGACATTTTATTTTTATTTACTCGTATTGCTCTTTCCATATCTGCATTTAGTTTGAAAGTCTAATGCTTCGTTCAGGATGTATATAAGCGTTTGAAATATCAGGTGTCGGGAGGTTTAAATGATGCTCTCCCCAGAGCCCATTGTTGTCTAAAGGTTACCATAGTAACCTCAGAAGCTAGAGATTCATGTTTTTTTATATAGCGACATTGTTTTATATGTATACACTCAGATCCAATGGCCTGCACTTCTATCTTGAGACACAGGTGAAAACCTCATTTAGATCTATTCAGCTGTTCTACAGTGCCCCCAGTGATACACCTTTTCAGGTTTTTTTTGGAGCAAAGGATTAATGTGATTTGTATAGTTCATTACCTTCTATGTTCTTAAAAAGGGAGAAAAGCAGCAGACTAATTCAGAAGTACTAGAAAGCTCTTGTCCAAGCAAGGTTGGAAAGAGAAATGTATCTGCGCAAACGCTCTGCAGCGCTCACCATACAGGCTGCCTATAGAGGAATGAAAACTCTTTGGCTTAATCGACAGAATAAAGCAGCCTGCCTTCTCCAAACCATATGGAGAATGCAACGTCAATGAAACAATTATGAACATTTGAAGCAGTGTGTAATCTTACTCTAGCCAAATGTTAGGAAGTGTCTGCAGCAAAGATACTACAAAAAAAATGAAGGCAGCTGCTGGAGTGATTCAATCCAGATATAGGTTCTACATCACAACCAAGCAAGCTGTGCGTTGCCAAAAGTGCACTCGTAATGTCATCTCAATACCACGATCAGTTTTCCACACAAGTCAGGAATAAGAAACTAATCACGACTGAAGCGCAATATCAATAGTCATGCTACTGTGGCCTGTGGCCCAAGTCATAATTCTCACAATGAAAATAGCCGCTAGAGAGGTGCAATATTTGGCTAGATTGAGGCAGAACTGTATCGGTGTTCAGACCTCTACAGGTACAACACTAGGTAACTACCAAACTGAGATGCCACGGGAGTCAATCGGTATGGATAAAAACTCTGCCTAGCTTGAACCACCTGTGAATATGGCTACAGAACCCGATGCAGGTGGTCACCCTAAAATTAGAGTAGAAAGGATCGCCCGGCGCAGGGAAAAATACATGACCAAGTGGTCAGAAGAAAGACTGTGCTTGGGAAAAGTCCTCCTGGAGCGACTGAAGAGTGCTGAGCTCAAGCACCTTTTTAAGGAGACATTGCTGACCTGGAGAAAGGGCTCCAATCCCAGCCAGACTAAGGATTCTCTTCCTCCATCCACTCTCATTCGAGCAGCAGAGATATCTTGAGTGAGAGTGGAAGAATGGGCTTTAGCTGTGGCGAGCTTCCCACAAACAAGGGAGGTATGTAGCAGGGACTTATCCCTGTTTAAATAAAGCAGCCTCTGAGCTCTGAGAATCCAGCTGAGAGGTAGTTGATTGCAGCCACTCAATTAACCAGTCTCCACCTGGACTAATAAGAGCTCTGTAAAAAGCCCCATGTGAGACACAGGAGAGAGATTCCTTATCTCACATTTGGGCTGACAGGAGAGCAGAGAAGCCTGCTCACAGACACTGTCTTGAGCACAAAGGATGTGCTGAAATGAAGACACCCAGACATCCAGAGACCTATATTTCCTGTACACAGAGGACCCAGGAACCTGCCAGAGATGACATGAAGGGCCACCTGCTTAAGGTACTTCCTGAGAATTTAGGGTGATAGGCTGGTAATGGGAATATCCATCCAGTCCTTCAGATAGGGTCTGGGAAAGTAAGGTAGCCCTTACAAAGGGATACGGGTTTGTTATTTTGTTGTTTTTGTATGTTTTGCCTGGATAAAAGGAACAGGTTCAATAAAGCCAAGATATAATTTCACCCAAATCGGTCTCCATTATATGTACCTCTGCACACAACTCTTACATGTCCCTATCTACAACATAATAAACAGGGGGGCCTGGTCTATACTATTACTTTATAAACATTACTTACCTACTCTCCCTGAGACTCCACTCCTAATGTCCTCCTGGAACCTAAAACCTTCTAGAATAGTCCCTCCTCCTTATATACATGTAGCACCCTTGCTAACATTTTGAAATACCTGCATGTTAGCCCTGGCAGTGTAGGGTGTAATTGTTGCCTTTTAAAGGTCAGTATAACCAGTACTGGCTGGTTGTAGAAAACTGCCAAAAGGGTCATATGATAACGGTGTGATCCTCGTGCAGCAATTATATCCAATGTATTCTGCCCAATAACTGAGGATGGGGTTTTACCCCTACCAAGGTTATAAAAGGGACATACATGTGCTTTTGCCTTCAGATCCAGGAGAGATACCAGGGAGTTAGGCATCCGTATTTTTATTGTCAGCCCTCAACAAATCCAGTCGCACGGTCGCAACAGGCAACTGGATTTTCCTCACTGGTGATCCGTCTTTGCAGCCCAAGCAGCACATGCAATTCTCTTTCAATTTGTCTGCTCGTGCCGGGGTAAAAAATCACCCTATCTGATTGGTCTGACGTGTGTTGGCGTGCTGCCAGGAATTTTTTGGGTGCGCAGCCAGGCTCTATATGAGCTTGCGCAGTGAAGCCCGTCCTTTTCTTTTCGATCCTGCACGGAGCAAGTAAGTAAGTAGTGCCCCATGCCTCCATTTCCTCCCCTTTACCTCCAATGCCCCCCCTTACCTCAGATGCCTCCCCTTTACCTCCGATGGGCCCCCCCTTACCTCCCATGCTCCCCCTTACCTCCAATGCCCCCCTTACCTCCTAGCAGAGAGCAGGAGGATGCCTGCGGGGAGGAGAGCAGGAGAAGGGCAGAGGCCAGGTCTGGCAGCAATTGTAGAGGGTGGGGGCAGGGTTACCTGCAGAGGAGCTCCAGCAGTAAGACCCAGAAGTAATTGAGATCTTCCAGTGTCTACCGCCAGGGCACAAGATGGCTCCCTCCCCCCTGCTCCTCAGTGACAGGTAGGGTCCAGAATGAGGAGAGAGAGTGACAGACAAAGAGAATGGTGAGAGAGAGACAGACACACAGAATGGAGAGAGTGACAGACAGAGAATGGGGAAAGAGAGACACAGAATGGAGGTGAGAGACAGTATCAGATGTGCGGAGAGAGAATGGAGGGAATAGGGGGAGGGAGAGGAGGGAGAGAAGGGGAGGGGAAGTGAGGAGAGAGAATGGAGGGAAGTGGGGAGAGAGAATGGAGGGAAAGGGGTGGAGAGAGAATGAAGGAAATTGGGGGGGAGAGAAAGGATTGCGGGAATGGGGGGAGATAGTGTGCATTCATACGTGTAGCGCCCAAATATGTTAATGTGACTCGCGTGTGTCTAACTATTAGAAGAGGGAAGTTATGAGTGATGCTATATATTGAGGCAGGATTCAAACGTCATTTGTGTAAGAGCTTTTTTACTCTGTCATAAAACTGTCAATCTCACACCCTATTTATGACAGGGGGTGGGGCTTATGTTGTTTCAATGGGAAAAAAATTATACTTAAGTTTTAGCAAAGATTATGAGAATCAGATTTCAACAGAGGTGTGTTTGGACCAAACATGTGAGTCTCTCTTTTGCGCCGTTGACTTCTCTGAGAGAAAACCTATAACATATGGTAATATATAGGGTTTTCTGGTTTATGTTTAAACCTTTTATTTTGAGAAACTGTTCTGCATTTATTGTAATTGTATGTTCATGTAATTCCCTTTTCCGTAATCTAAGCACTGTATTTTGATATATATTAAAACATTTAATAAGTGATGCTTTGGGCTCTGAATGAACTTTTGCATGCTCTGGAGGGAGTATTTACATATTCGGACACATTTTGCTACAACAGATTTTTGTGTATTAAGTGCATAGTTTTTTTCTATCAAAAACAAAGACCTGAGACCCTGGCAGATTTATTAATTACATATTTTTTGCATCTCTTGGGTGGTGGAAGCGTATAGATATTATTGCAATTGAGTAATTGGTTAATATTAACTCATTGGAGGTACCTTTGCGGAGGAGAAATGCGAGTTGGCTAGAGTAGCCGTGTGTATTAACCCTGGTTGCATATCTGAATCACGTACTCACTTGTGTGCTGTTCATGACAGGTGGTATATGGGGACGGATTTAGGGGAGATATTGTCCATTTTAGGGACCTTTGCCAAGGGGAAAATTGGGACAGCTTGCGAGCTGTGTATTAACCCTTGTCCGTATACAGGCATGTGCTTACAGGTGTGCCATACGTGACAGACTGGATTGCACATTTAAGGGAGATGGGGTCAAACTATCCTTCTGTCTCCACCTGTAATGGTAACATGACTCTGAGGTGTAAGGACAGGTTAATCAAGTCCTGGGTTTCAGGTTTATTTCAAAACAGGAAAGCCAAGGATGCAAATCCAAATAGGCTTTAGGAAGGTGTCCTAATATTAACACTAACTAGAGTAATACAATTATTGAGCACAAGACTGGCTCAAACTATCCTCTCTGTGCTGCGAGTCCTGTACAGTGGCGGCCGCCTTTATCCTAATGCGGCCGTATCGGCGCAACTCTGATAACCGTGGGCAGATGCAGTATATTTTGTTTTACGGAATATGTTCCGGTATTTTAGCGCTCGTAATATTATCTTATTATTAGCGCTGTCTGCAATACTGCAATACCGTCTAAAAACTCAGGTGGGCGTTCGCGAGCTGTTGTCTTCAAAGTCTAATACTGTAGCAGTTCAACCTACGTCAGTACACAGTCTGCATGTGCGCGCGCAGTAATTGTAAATTTGCATATTTATACATGCATGTACAGTGCTGTATGTCTCATTTGAATATTGTTGAAACGCATAGGGGTGTACTGTAACAGTATCACATTTCGGCGTACTGTATATCCCCTCGCTCGACCCCGCACACACACCGGCTAATGTACTGCACTGCAGGGTATTTCAACTTCTTATCTACAGTACACCTCTCCCCCACCATTCCTTTGAATGGATGGCTTTCTGTCTTCAATCACATTCCTGTCATCACATTCCTGCATGTATAACGTGCAGTGCAGTGCAGAGCCTGGTTTGATTTATTCTTCTGTGTTGATTATTAATGCTCATTGTGGGAAAAAAAAGTTCAAGACTGACCAAAAAAAAAATATTTTTTTTTCTCGTCATTTTTTATTTTTATTTTCTCAACATGTGCCTGCCTAAACCATCTTGATATTACGATATTCAATCGGTGCTGTAGCTTGTGTGATTTTTATGTATTTGGGGGTGTGGGGATCAAATTATTATGGTGACCTGACTGTTGAAAATATGTCATGTCTTTGAACTACAGTACAGCTAATCCTTCATGCAGCTGTACCCTGTACCCCCCTCCCCCATGCACACACACAAGGCTCGCTCAAGGATTTGAACCTCTTATCGACAGACACCTCTCCAGAGCCATTCCATTTCTAAAGCTTGCCATTGTGTTTTTAATCGTCCGTCCCTAGCTAAGCATCACCTCTCTGCGCCTGTGTGTAATCCTCTTTGGGATGGGAGCTACAGTACATAGCTGATGATTACTGCGCATGCATCTGTAAGTTCACCACTGCTTGCTTGCGAAGTTCAAGAGTGAGTGACCAAAAAAATAAATATTTTTTTTTCTCTTCATTTTTTATTTTTATTTTCTCCACAAGCCTGCCTAAACCATCTTGATATTATGATTCTCAATCTGTGCTGTAGCTTGTGTGATTTTTATGTATTTGGGGGTGTGGGGATCAAATTATTATGATGACCTGAGCATCACCTCTCTGCGCCTGCGTATAATCCTCTTTGGGAAGGGAGCTAGCTGATGATTACTGCGCATTCGCCTATAACTTCACCACTGCTTGCTTTTTTATTTTCTCAACATGTGCCTGCCTAAACCATCTTGATATTACGATATTCAATTGGTGCTGTAGCTTTTGTGGTTTTTATGTATTTGGGGGTGTGGGGATCAAATTATTATGATGACCTGACTGTTGAAAATATGTCATGTCTTTGAACTACAGTACAGCTAATCCTTCATGCAGCTTTACCCCCCACCCTCCCCCCCCGCAGACACACAGAAGGCTCGCCCAAGGATTTCCACCTCTTATCGACACCTCTCTCAAACCATTCGTTAACTTTCCTATTGTTGGCTTTCCCTTATGTTAATCTGATTATGTAACCAATTATTAAAAAGGTTACCAATTCTTAAAACTGTATGTCTTCATGAAGAATCCCCCCCACACACATTCACAGTGAATTTAAAGTTCAAAGAAATAAAATCTTGATGTAATTAAATATACGACGACAAAAGAAACAGCGCAAAAAACCTCATAGTGTATTTAGTATATAAAAAATTATATTGTGATAAAACAGGTGAGAATTGCACATACATCAGTTTAAAATTATACTAGCAGTACATGTATATGGACATGTTACCAATCAGCAACAGATGGTGGGTAACGGTCACCAGATGGAGTCTCTTCTCCTCTCACGTCTCCCTTGGATACTCTCTGCACAGCTCAGACCGCCGTGATGTAGGGCAGGGTAGGACTGTAAAGCTACTGGCGCCACTTGATGACGTCATTGTCGCGCGCTCAAAGTGGATGCCGTACATGCAGACAGACGCCTGAAAGCCAGTGAATGAGAGCCTGCTTTCCCGCAACAGCTGCCGTGAGAACGCCGTGGGACAGCCGAATTTCATCGGGTTGCTGTGTCCACGCCGTGGGGCTGCTGCCCGACACCACAGCGGTCTGAGCTGTGCAGAGAGTATCCAAGGGAGACGTGAGAGGAGAAGAGACTCCATCCGGTGACCGTTACCCACCATCTGTTGCTGATTGGTAACATGTCCATATACATGTACTGCTAGTATAATTTTAAACTGATGTACGTGCAATACTCACCTGTTTTATCACAATATAATTTTTTATATACTATACTATGAGGTTTTTTGATCTGTTTCTTTTGTCGTTGTTCCTTTAGCCTTGGTCTGTGGAGCCATTCCACGAATCCAGCAGCATACCCTCACACTTAAAGTAACAGGTTTATATTTAAATTGTATCACTGAATATTCACTGTTTAAGCACATATTCACAATTATTAGAGCGCCGTTCACCCTTTGTTTGTAATTAAATATGTATTTTATTTTATCAGGAAAGAAAAATACAAATAATCATTGAGAGAGGGGGGGGTTTGTGGGAATCATGACTGTAGATTCACTATTGAAGTATGCAGAAGAGAAATAACAAAATAGTACAGCACAGTTGAAAATAGAGGCCGGTGGATAATCATGATTAATGCACATTGATAATAATAAAAACAAATTTTCCATCTTCATCTTCTTCCTCATTCTGTGTAGATCATTGAGAGAGGGGAGGTTTTGTGTAAATCATGACTGCACTTTAGATACACTTTACTGTACACACAGTTCACACAATGTACACATGATACCCCCCTCCCCCTTTCCATCCTTTTTTCTCTGAAAAGACAATAAAAGAAAAAATTAGTGCAGTTATGTGCATATTATGGCATAGTGTACTGTATAGCTACGCCATATTGGACTACAGTATGCAGATAGTACTGTCAAACTAGTCTATACTGGAACTACTGTATACTGTAACTTCTGTTAAATACTTTGTAATCAGATGGCTAGTGCTGCTCTCTCAGGAAAGAAAAAATGTGTGCCATACTTACCTGTATCATACAGTACTTGGTGTACCTGTACGTACCATACTACAGTACAGTACCATACCATACTACCTTCCTGATGCTTGCCCATTACCCTCGATCACAATGGGCAACACAGTAGCAATATGGTCAATATATTTATTGCATCGTTCCACGGTGAGTACATCGTTCCAAAAACTCATTATGCCTTGCGCCAACTCATCCTTTTTGGAGAGTTTCATGACTTTTCGGATATGATCCTTCAGCTGATGCCAGACCATTTCGATAGGATTGAAGTCTGGCGATCTGTCATTGGAGGGGGAAAAAAAGGACAATTAGTTAAAGAGATACACAGTAAAAACAGTGGGAAAAAAATGAGACACGGTTACCGCACTTACTCTGCTGGCGTCTTCACCCAGTTGATAACGCACTCAAGAATATGCGATGTTGACGCGGTGTGCTTCGGATCGTTGTCCTGGTAGAAATGGTGACCATCCGGGAACTCGCGTGTGATGTATTCCACAATCTCAGGCACAATTTGCTCTTGGAAAAAAGCTTTATTCTTGATTCCTATAACAACAAAAGAAAAGTGCTCAAAAAACTACACACTAGTACAGTACAGTGCATAAGGCAAAAGCATGTGACTTATGTTACCTTCAAAGATGACAATGCATCCTGGTCCACGCCTAGAGATGGCACCCCACACATGCATCTTCACTGGGTGTTTTGGACGCGGCTCCATAGATATGCGACCTTTTTTGTGGAATGCAAAGATGGCAAATCTCTCCACCGATACAGTAGACTCGTCAGTGAAGATGCAATCCTGGAAAGTTTCTCCACTGTCGATCCATGCCTGGGCCTGGACCACTCTCTTGATCTTGTTAACGTCCCTTATCATAGGGTATGCTCTGTAATGACAAGGGATAATTTTATAGGTACAGTACAGTTTCTTAAACAACACTTTAACCTCCTGTACTGTCCAGTACTAACCTCACACGTCAATATTTCCATCCAATTCTGCGTCTCATCTTCTTTATGCTGGTCTCGGATACAGTGTGATTGTGATTTTGCAGCAGAGTGTATTTGACCCTTAAGGCACTCTTCTCATCATTCTCTTCACTTATTTTGTCGACCAGAAGAGTTGTCTCCCTACAGTGTAAAGAAAAACAACAACCCTGTAAGTTACAGTGCAGTAGGCCACAAGTACAGCAGGCCACAAGTACAGCACATCATTTACAGTAAACAATAATAGATAGATATAATGTATGATGTAGCCAGGTCCCCTGTCGGTGCGGGGGCGGGCGCGAGTACAGCGCGTCTCCCCGTTGATGTGGCCGGGTTGCCAGGGACGCGAGCGGGCCGGTTGCCGGGGACGCGAGCGGGACGGTTGCCGGGGAAGCGATCGGGCCGTTGCTAGGGCCGTGATCGCGTCGCGAGGGTCCCGGCGGCTCGCGGAGCAGGGCGCCGCCATTGTTAGCACTATTGCGCATGCGCAGGAGCTGTATAGCGTGGCAGGACACAGAGAGGTCGCGCATGCACAGGGAAGAGCAGTCCACCCCCAGGGTGCACAGGGGCAGAGCCACATGACCCCAGTGAGCCAATAGGGCTACAGCATCTCCCTGCAAGGAGATTGATACATTTTCGCGGGCTTGCAGGCCCTTTGGCAGTTGGTGACCGGAGCAGCTAAGGGAAGGAGGTAGGGTGCAGGAGTCAGTGACTCCCTGCACTAGGCCAGCAGTCCCCTAGGCCCCAGATAGCCCTGAGTCACAGTAGCTGAGTTTTGTAGGGACAGGCCCTAGGTTAGGGACCCTGCCCCATTAGCTATTTGTTAGTTAAGGACACAGCGGATGCTGCGTTTTCTGCTGAGAGACTTGGGTTCAAGTCTCTGTCACTAAAGAGAGCTGGACTATCTTCAGGGTGGGATTGGCCCTGACGGATCACCACGCGGGAGTATCCAGGATATCGTGTAGGAGCTCGTCTGATCCTTTGCGAAGCCCGTTGCAGGCCCAAGCACTGGAGTGCTCGGCAGGTAATCTGTAACATCAAATGCACCAACAAATCCTATTACCAGACATAGTGGCTGCGCAGTCACACACACATTTATATGACTTGGTTGTGCGGGACATTGTGTGGGGTTACTGGACACGGGGTGGGATCATTTGGGTAAGTGTTGGCGTCCGCCATGGCACGTGAAGTGTTGGCATCCGCCGTGGTGCGTGGAGTGTTGGCGTCCGCCGTGGCGCAAGAGTGTTAGCATCCTGCGAGACGCAGTAGTTAGTGTCTCCTCTAGGGAGGGACACATGTTGATGTTACAAGCACGTACGTTCTTATGCTCGCAAGTAAAGTCATTGATTGGTTACATACGTTGTGCTGGTTATTTATATGTGTCCTGCGAGGAACCATTCCTGCTCTGCTAGGAACCATCGCAGGTGGAGGCGCTGCACCGAGTACAGGGTTACTCTTAATATAATTGCCCCAGGTTCCCCGTGGCGGAAGCTCAGCCCTCCTGTGAGCCAACAGGTAACACACCACACCTGGTAACACTGAGTTCCCCGCACCCACACTATATCTGCGATTGGGTGGGGTGGAATATCCGTTACATTTGGAGGCGTTACTGAGATTTCACTGGGGTGCCCTATTTACTTGTATCAAATTGTCCGATTTAAACCGCCATCATGTCCGTGCCGTCAAAGCAGGACGTCCATGCTTGGGCCTTAGCGCATCAAGTATCCCCAAGACGCGCGCTTGCAGTGACGGGAGTAGCAAATGATACGGACTTATCCACAGTGTGCACACAAGTAAGAAATTGCCCGGGGTTAACCACCGCCCGGGTGGTAGACTATAAACTGGATGCTGGAGGCCGGGGGGTTACCTATCTCCTTGTCACCATGCGTGACATATGCTTAGAGACTGTTCCCCAGGTATTAAACCTACCGAGCGTTTCGTACCAAGTACTTCATCAGAGGTCACGACAGGTCATCCTGCGCGTGTATGCTGGTAAGCTGAGACGGAGCCTGCAGGAGACAGCAGCGTTTTTTTCCATCTCCGCGGTGCCGAGATCCGGATCCTGTGCAGACACTGCGAGTCTGCTGACTGTCTCAGTGTGAGTGTCCGTTTCCCCTTGCCAGTGCCCAACCTTATGGCGGTTTCTATACAAATCTGTTGATAGGTTGTTTTCATGTTTGTTTTTTTCTTTCATGTGTTTTTATATAAATTTTACTGTATTTGTATACTGTGCAGCTTAGGGTTTAGTCACCATTAGGTGTCTCCTGGGTAGTACTTAGCCATCCAGCTGCACAGCTGTTCTGAGGTGGGGTTGGATCCCCTCAGAGTTTGTGTGTATTTTTAATAAATTACCTTCCACTAATCCCTGGTGCGCATTTGTGCATTTTTTATTATATTGCCTCATGATATTTCCTGACACCCAGGCTTCCGAAGAAGCGTCCACCAGTACTGGACCACACACGAGCCAGCGAGTGACCAGTACGCCTCACAGGGTAGACCCCCCTAAGGTCTCTTTCACCCCGAGCGGGTTAGGAGGTGTCGCCAGCTGGGCGAGGAGCCCACCCACATCACCTACCCCTGATAGACGGCCTGGCGGGCCCCCAACCATGCCTAGCGTAGGAACTGGGACCAGTAGTCAGACCCTTAGTGGAGATCTTTCCGTGAACACGATAGCCTCCCAACTAGTAGAAGCTGTAACCATTTCGGCCCAAGCACAGAACTACCGGAAACTCAAGGCCTTTTCTGGGATTTTGCCGACGCCGGCGGGAGAAGAAGGGATCGAGGCATGAAGGGACCATACGCTTCAAGCAATAGCGGAGTGGTCGTGCTCCGAAGCCAGCGAAAGACAGAGGCTGGTCGAGTGCCTGCGAGGCCCAGCCGCCCGGCTGGTACGGACGCACCGAGACGTGGAAGGAGAAGTTACTGCACAGGAACTAGTAGAAATGCTAGTTCAGTCCTTTACCCGAAAAGACGACGAGGATGAGCCAATGGCTCAGTTCAAAGCTCTTCGCCAAAAAGAAGGACAGGATTTATCTGCTTTCGTTTGCGATCTACAGCTGTCACTGGGGACCCTCCTAAACAAAAATATAATTTCCGCCGCCGATGCGGACCGATACCGACTCAAACAGCTACTCAAGGGGTCGTTGCCTGATCACAACATAGCTATAATGATGTGGGCCGCACCGATCGCTGTAGTACCCCCTAAATACGTGGACTTAATGGAGTACATCAGAGAACATGAAGTGCAGCGACATTTCCATGAATCCAAAAAGACCAAAGCTTCCATCAAGGGTGACTCCGCAGTTCCCGCTGCCCCAACAGGTAAGAAATCTTCCACCCCGAAGGAGGAAGTGACTCACCAGTCGCCTGCCAGGGAAGGCCGTGCTGCCGAGAGGTCCTCTTCCACGTACAAGGTTCGCTCGGAACGTCGCGATGTAGTTTGCTATACCTGCGGGAAGAAGGGCCACTTCTCCAACAATTGTCCGGAAAGGGAAGACCCTCCAGAGGAAAAACCTCCCGATAGAAGAAACCCAGCCCGGTCAATGGTATGCCGAGTACAAACGGTGGAGTCTGATTCCGAACCCCCTCCTAGAACCCCAGAGGGCCCGCCTGACGCCGGCTCCGGTGATGCCGTATCCCCAAGGGAAGCTTACAGTCAAGTAAGCCCCGCGGCCATCGTGCGGGTGGTAGTGGAAGGGATCTATGCATCGGCCCTACTGGACATGGGATCACAAGTGAACATTATATATCGCAAGTTCTATGACCAGCACCTTAGACACTGTCCCCTAAGTTCGGCCGAACATATGAAGGTTAGGGGGTTAAGTAATGAAGACTACCCCATCGATGGGATTGCAAGGGTGCAACTGCAAATACTTCAACTGAACACCGGCAATACACACCCCATGCATGTAGCGGCCATGGTATGCCCGGAGCCCCAAGATCAGTGCAAGTATCCAATCATCTTGGGAACCAACACTGATATAGTGCAAGCGGTAATCCGAGCATATCTGAAAGAGACTAACGAGTGGCCACTAGCTCCCGTCCTACGAGAAGAGTGCTATCGGGTATATGCCCTGGAGCGTCACGGGGACCTCTACAATCGGCAACGCGGACTGACGATCATATTACCAGGGGGAGTGCAACGGATGGCCGTCTGGTGCTGTTATCCCGAACGAGATGGGAGCGATCAGCTTTTCTCTCTGGAAAGTACCCCTGAGGAAGAAACTCGGAGAGGGTATAGGATACTACCCGAAGTGAGGGAGTGGACGACTAAGATCCCTCTACGAACCCATGTGTATGTGCAGAATCTCTCCCCCTTTCCAATGGAATTTGATGTCGACCAGAAGTTGGGTTGCATATATCCGGTCAGCCCTGTAGAAGCCACGCCCCAGGTGAAGGCGGCGGCCGTGAATGAGCGGTTAGTCCATCTGGATTTCAACTTCGGCGAGTCGACGCTGCCCACCAAGTGTAAAGAACGGCTGACAACCCAGTTGAATCAATGACGACATGTGTTCTCCACGAGTGAGATGGATGTGGGGTGCAGTTGCAGAGCCCAACATACCATTCGACTGAGTGATGCCCCCCCGTTCCGGGAACGCTCTCGTCGCATCGCCCCGCGGGATGTGGACGATGTGAGGAACGTCATTCAAGACATGGAAACCGCTGGGATTATGACGGATTCTCGGGGGCCTTACGCGTCACCCATAGTGGTGGTGCGGAAAAAGAATGGGTCAGTACGACTGTGTGTCGACTATCGAACTCTGAACAATCGTACGATACCGGATCAGTACAACCTTCCTCGCATTGAAGAGATCCTGAATGCTCTGAATGGAAGCCAATGGTTCAGCGTGCTTGATCTACGATCTGGGTACTATCAGGTACCTATGAATGCAGATGATCAGGAGAAAACAGCCTTCGTCTGCCCCCTTGGGTTTTACCAATCTACACGTATGCCCCAAGGTATATGTGGGGCCCCTGCTACCTTCCAACGACTGATGGAGAAGACTATCAGGGACATGAGCTCTCGGGAGTGTCTCGTCTACCTGGACGACATCATTGTCTTCGGAAGAACTCTGGAGGAGCATGAAGAAAGGCTGCTTAAAGGGATCGACCGTCTTGGGAAGGAAGGGCTGAAATTGTCCCTAGACAAGTGCCGGTTTTGTCACACTTCAGTGACCTACGTGGGACACATCGTGTCGGCTCAAGGGATTGCCACCGACCCAGCCAAAGTAGAAGCGGTCGTGAACTGGCCGCGTCAAGAGAATGTCACAGAACTACGATCCTTCCTGGGGTTTTGTGGGTATTATCGTTGCTTCGTGGAAAGGTACTCTAGTAGAGCAAACCCCCTGAACAACCTGTTGAAGATATACCCCGAAGAGACCGGAAGGAAGGCCGTATCGGCTCGCCAACTGTTTGGTGATAAATGGACGTCGGAGTTTGAACAGTCCTTCCTGAAATTGAAGAAATGTCTGACCGAAGCGCCGGTGCTGGCGTATGCTGATCCCTAACAACCATACGTTCTGCATGTGGATGCCAGTCTCAATGGACTGGGTGCCGTCCTACACCAGAAGCACCCCGAAGGCCTTCGGCCGGTCGCCTATATCAGTCGCAGTCTGACACCCAGTGAACAGAAATACCCCGTCCACAAGTTGGAGTTCCTGGCTCTCAAGTGGGCGATCACCGAGAAGCTCCACGATTACCTTTACGGGGTAACGTTTGAGGTAAGGACGGATAACAATCCCCTCACATACATCAATACGTCGGCCAAATTAGATGCAGCAGGACACCGATGGTTGGCCGCTCTGAACAATTACAGCTTCTCCCTGAAGTATAAGCCGGGACCATTGAATGTCGGGGCTGACGCCCTCTTCCGAAGGCCAGGGCTACTTGCTACTCAAGATGACGAGGAATGGGAAGAACTCCCAGGACCCGGAGTGCGAGCTATGTGTAGCACTGTCGCCATCTTTAACGACCAAGTGGCCTTCTCAGAATTACGAGTGGCAGATTCATTGGGATGCCAGTCGCAGGCTGTCCCAGCCGCTTACTGCAACCCAAAGTGGATGAAAATAACGCATGACAAGGTGCTACGGTGGAAAGATCTGGTAGACTACCAAATACGAGATCCTGTCGTCAGTATCATTAGGCAAGCCGTTGAAAAGAAGAACCCAGCCCTTCTGAAGCATGCTCCCAATGACTTGTTGGCCTTGCTCATGCGGGAAGTGGACAAATTCAAAATAGACAATTGCTTACTCTATCGGGTGGTGCAATACCACAACCACCCGGATAGGCGACAACTAGTCCTCCCTAAGAACTTGCAATACATGGTGTTGAAGTCCCTACATGATGAGCATGGACATCTCGGAATAGAGAAGACCTTTGGGTTAGTCAGAGACCGTTTTTTCTGGCCCAAGATGCGAGAGGCCGTTGAACGCCACTGTCGCCGTTGTACTAGGTGTATACAGCGCAATACCCTGCCCACCAGAACAGCCCCTATGGGCCATCTGAAGAGTTCTGGCCCAATGGACTTGTGTGTATGGACTTTCTATGCATTGAGCCCGATAGCTGGGGAATATGCAACGTGCTAGTCATCACGGACCATTACACCCGGTACGCCCAGGCCTTCCCCACGAAAGATCAGAAAGCCATCGCAGTGGCAAAAATATTATGGGAGAAGTACTTCATGCACTACGGTCTTCCCAACCGCCTTCACTCCGACCAAGGGCGGGACTTCGAGAGCACCTTGATCAGAGAACTGCTCAAAATGCTGAACATCGCCAAGTCACGAATGACCTCGTATCACCCCGAAGGAGATGCACTGCCCGAACGCTTTAATCGAACCTTACTGGACATGCTTGGAACACTACAGAGTGCTCAGAAAACTGAATGGAATAGACACGTGGAGGCCCTGGTGCACCAATTGCACCAGACACGAGTCAACTGGATTCTCCCCATACTTCCTCATGTTTGGGCGAGAGGCGAGGCTGCCAGTGGACGTACGTCTTAGAGTTTCGACGGATGGGATACACAATGCTACCCATTTCAAATACGTGCAAAGACTTAAAAACAGTTTACAGCAGGCCTATCAACAGGCTGAGAAGTCTACAGCTAAGCTGAACGCTGGAAATAAAAGGCGATACGATCATAAGGTCAAATATCGGGAACTTCGTCCTGGGGACGCTGTGTTACTTAGAAATCTGGGAGTCCCGGGAAAACACAAATTAGCTGACCGATGGAGAGACGGGGTAGATGAAATAGAATCTCAGATGCCTGGCCTCCCGGTCTATCGCATCAAAGACACTGAAGGCCGGGTAAAGGTATGGCACTGTAATCATCTCCCCATTCCACAAGTGGGAGATGAGGACGCAGAGATACTGGCCACACCGCTCAACGGTGAGTCCGACTTATCAGAGCTGGGTGAAGAGATTGTCCATAATGAGACCCACTCTGAAACTCCTGAAGTTCCTATGGAAGTACCCTCTCAAAGGGACTACTTCACAGAAGGGGCATCTCCCGGAGGAGCTACGGATAAAGGGCCCCAAAGGCCAATGCCTACTAAGGTGGCACCAACAGGCCAGCCTTTGGATGCACAGAGCCCGTGCTTTGTGCCTAACAGAGACTGTTCAGAGACATTTCTCCCCTCAAGGGAAGAGGCTGAGCCTCAGGACTGTGTTTATTACTCCCCCGAGGGAGTTGCAGAAGAACAGCTCCGTAGGAGCCAAAGAGTCAGGTATCCTCCAAATCGGGTAACCTATTATCAAATTGGGGCACCCCATTATGAGGCTCAGCAGTGGTCTCGTAGCAGAATGCAGTCCGTACACTGCACAATACACTGCACTGTACTGTATACTGTAGGTAAGCTCAGTACATCACAAGAGTAACAAACCAATACATGCTGTATGGGTATAGAATACACATACGTACTGGAATACATGTAGAATAAATGCATACTTTTTATTTTTCGGGTTTATTATACAGTATATATATAAAAAAGTATTGTATACGGTCTGAAAACAACAGCATACTGTTTCAGGTTTTCTATGAAGCTCTCAGTTACAGTATTCTATCCTAATCAATAACAACGGCCACTAAACTGATGACTCCGGTGCGTGTTTTTTTTTTACACAAAGCGATATTATCCATCGAAATCCCTCCATTTGCCGTTTTCCGCATGTGATGATAAAGTTTTCTTATCTGAGGAAAAACAAAAGTACAAGTTTTACTGTAAGGGTCAGTCAGTCCCCTAAAGAAGTTCCCACAGTCAGTCCCACCAATAATTTCCTCGGGGAACGTTCTCTTGTTCACATGCCTACCGTCGATGTGATGACACGCATATGCATTTCAAGAAGGTTCCAATGCGCATGCGTCTAGCTTTGCACCAATTGTTCAGTATCTACTGTAGAAGCTGCTCAGCCAATGATATTGCTTACAGGAGAATCGCTTGACTGTGCATTGATGTTGCTATTTCAAAAACAGAATAAAATACGGCAACATTACTCACCATAGACTTTGCCAATCAGCTGGCGCCGAGCCACTGCCAGTCCTGTATTCTTGATTATACACGTAGTTGACAGGTGACAACAGGACTACTACACTTGTAGTCAGCTGATGAGGCTGGAAATCGCTTTGGTACATGCAAGCTTGCTGGAATCTGTACGCGAAATCCGGCTCAGGCTGCAGATATACGGGTGGGGACAGACAGCAAGGGTTGCCGGTCACCAGGTTTTCACTGACGGTCGGACCGTTATTGGAAGCCGGTGCTGGTGCAGGCGCATTGCTTGCCTGCGACTGACGTTTCTTAGTTGGTTTTAACATGACCTATCGCCTTTTGAAGTCTCCATTATCAAAGATACATTTGCTACTTGTATTTTTTAATATGAAAAGCCTAAATTGATACATTATTGTAACTTCTTCAGTACCAAGGTCAATTTACAATGGGCCACTGTCACTGTGGTATTTTTTTCAAACACCTGCAAGTCGACACATTACTGAAGCGCATGCGCATTACAACTCATGAATATCTGCCATCTGGCGGATACGCGAAGAATTGAATTATTAAATCTGAACCATTATCAATAAAAACATCAATAAACACATCAACCTGCGGGTGACGCCGGAATGAATGCAACATGAATGCGGCATGAACGCGGTGAAGTGCGTGGCATTCGGAAAAAATCCCTGAAAAAGATCGGAGAATAAAAGGGGCTGCGGCTGTAGTTGTAGGTTTTTGCCCAAGACCACTTCACAAATTGCACAAGCCCAGAACTACGCATAATGAATACCCATTCAGATGAAGCTCACTACAGGCGGTCCTCGCTTTTCCGACAGAATGCGTCCCACTAGCCGCCGTCGGTTAACGGACCGTCGGCTTGCGGGTCCCATGTTAATCGGTGACGGGGACCGGCAGACTGCATTATGCGACGTTGGATAAGGCATCCGTCGGAAACCAGGACGTTGGTAAAAGAGGACCACCTGCATTTTCCTTTTAAATCTTTCCACGCCTTTTAGGGGCGTCTCTGGCAGCAAATCTATATATATATATATAAAAGTGAAATCTGGTTTGTCTGTGGGTCTGCCACGCCTCTCACTCTCAGCCTCCCACTCTCATTGGCCTGCGGGGTGGGGTGACGTCACAGCCAGGGTTTCGCAGGCTATGGGACTCACACCACCCTCACACCGCGTGCACCTCTGAGAAGTGGCGACCCACACGCCTGCACCACCGCACAATCCAACCGCCTCGCCTCACACCCTCCGCCCACCCGCCTCTTCTCCTCATCCCGCGGGCTCGCCGGGGACCGAGGTGAAGGGGGGGGGGGAACAAGTGCCGCACAACCACCTGGCCACTCTCCTCTTCTCCTCCTCACCCCGCGGGACCGGGGGTGGGGAACGACCGCCTGGGACAGAGGTGAGGGGGGGACAGAGGTCAGCGCGACAACAGCAGTGAGCCGCCGCTGCCAAGACACCCTCCTGCACACCCTCCTGCACGCGCCTCCAATGAGTCGCGCACAGCTACACGCCCGCCACAGGCCCTTCGCGCCGGGGACAGAGGTGAGGGGGGGAACAAGCGCCACTAAGCCCACATCACTCACCACTGTTCTCCTCCACACCCCGCGGGACTGAGGGGTGGGGGGGGGGGAACACGACCGCCACTGACCGGGGTTAGGTGGCTGAACGGACACGCGTGCCGCCGGGAACATTTTCGGGACCAAGGTGAGGGGGGGGACAAGTGCCGGGAACGGAGCGCCACACCCGCCCACTCTGCTTTTCTCCCGTGACCACCCACTCCCTAACTCCCATCGCCACCCACCCACTGCCTCCCACTCACTCACCCACTGCCTTCGTCCCACCCACTCACCGCCTCCCACCCACCGACTCCCACCCACCCACTCACCGCCTCCCACCCACTCACCGCCTCCCACCCACTCACCGCCTCCCACCCAGTCACTGCCTCCCTCCCACCCAGTCACTCCCACCCACCCAGTCACTGCCTCGCACCCACCGCCTCCCAGCCACCCAGTCGGAAAATTAAATCCCGGGCAACGCCGGGTATATCAGCTAGTGGTTTCATAAAAATAGATGAATTCTTGTAATAATAAAACATATGGCCATTAAACAACATAGATTTAAGACAATTACACATCATTCTACTCCATACCCTCCAATTGTACCTTTTAGCAGGTACACTACACTTTTGAGTTATGTAAGACCAGGTTTACCTATTAATCCTTTGAGTGCCAGAGGGGCTACAGTCCGGAAAAAGAGTTCTCTTCCATTTCCCTATATTTCAGATCGCGTCCTGAGCTCCATGAGAACACAAGACACGATCAAAGCTGGGAATATAAGCACTCTTTGGTCAAGACATAGCCACTACGTCATGGGAAACCCAGAGTGCCAGATCCCATGGCGTAGTGACTACTTCTTCGGGCACCCAAAGCAGTGGTGGGATTCAGCCGGTTTGCGCCGGTTCATGCGAACCTGTTCTTAGGATTTCTGAACCGGTGCTTAACAGGCAGCGGCGAGAGATGGTATGTGGCAGCGGGCTTAATGTATTATCCGGTAATAGAATTACTTGAGTGAGAGTCAGAGCAGGACTGCAGGGGAGGTGCAGCATCTAGCAGTCTGACCCGGAACTTTCTGTCTGCTGCTATAGAGCGCTCCTCACCACATGCAGTTCTCTCCTGCTCTGACTCAAGATATTCTACTACAGTACTAGCTAATTCTTTAAGCCGGGGGAGCCCTCCCCGTGACTGTGTCCTCCCAGGTAGGCATGGAGTAGGACTGGGAGAGATGTGAGGGAGGCTGGGAGAGACATGGGCGGGGGGGGGGCAGCGTAAGATGTTAGGGGGGCTGGGAGAACCGTGTGGGGGGCCTGGGAGAGCTGTGAGGGGGGCTGGGGGAGACGTGATTGGGGCTGGGAGAGATGTGAGGGGGTTGGGAGATATATGAGGGGGCTGGGAGAGATGTGAGGGGGGCTGGGAGATATATGAGGGGGGCTGTGAGAGATGTGAAAGGGTCTGGGGGAGATTTGAGGGTCTGCGGGAGATGTGAGGGGGGCTCTGGTCTCTTCCCTCCCCTCCCCCCGTGCAGTCCTGTTCAACGGAATAAAACGTTAAAAAAAAAAACACAAAACACCCCCCCCCCCCCCGATGAGAGAGAGCCTGTTGCTAAAAAAAAAATGAATCCCACCACTGACCCAAAAGGTAAGCTGCATAGGTTAAGGGACTTCCATAGGACTTGCTTAGTAGTGCCTCCCTACAGTACTGTACAAGTAGAGGAACTACAATAGAACGTATTTTTTATGTACAAAAATGTTGGCGGGTCTATCTATGAAGTTTCAGTTACATCCAGCTTTTATTCCCATCATCAATGGCTTCCTACACCTCCATTTATTTATACAAATCTACTATATATTTCTGAAAGCACTGTATGTCTGCGTCACTAGCAGCAATCTCATTGGTCCCTTGGCCCGCCCGCCCCCACACACCTCTCATTGGGCTCACACACTCACACCACCTCCTTTGCCCGCCCCCCACACCTCTCATTGGCCTGAGGCGGAGTGAAGGGCCAAAGGTCCAAAAAAAAAACCACACACACACACACATCTCTGTCCTCTCCCCCCCCATCACACTCACCTCCCCCCCTCCCCGGTGCTCACCTCCCTCCCGCTCCACTCCCTCCCCGGCGGGGGGACACGCGCCCACCTAAGACGCGCCCGGAAGCCGCTCCACTCCCGCACTCACCTCCCTCCCGCTCCACTCCCTCTACACACCACTCCACTCCCACTACACACCACTCCCTCCCACTCCCGCACTCACCTCTCGCCCGCTACACACCACTCCCTCCCGCTACACACCACTCCCTCCTGCTCCACTCCTGCACTCACCTCCCTCCCGCTCCACAAACCTCCCTCCCGCTACACACCACTCCCTCCCACTACCCACCACTCCCTCCCGCTCCATTCCCTCCCCGGCGGGGGAACAGGCAGACTGCCACGCGGCGCCTAAGATGGCGGACCCCCTTCCTCCCTCGCACTCCATTCCCTCCCGCTCCACTCCCTCCCGCTCCACTCACCTCCCTCCCGCTCCATTCCCTCCCGCTCCATTCCCTCCCGCTCCATTCCCTCCCGCTCCATTCCCTCCCGCTCCACTGACCTCCCTCCCGCTACACTCACCTCCCTCCCGCTACACACCACTCCCTCCCGCTCCACTCACCTCCCTTCCGCTACACACCACTCCCTCCCGCTCCACTCCCTCCCCGGCGGGGGAACAGGCTGCCACGCGGCGCGTAAGATGGCGGACCCCCTTCCTCCCTCGCGGCGCCGAGTGAGAAGATGGCGGCGACCGGAAGTACAGGTAGGTGTTGCGTGTGTCGCTCCCCCACCTCCCCCCCACCTGCGGCGCCGCACGGAACTGAGAAAGGGCGCATCACGGGACTGAGACGTGTGTGTGTGTGTGTGTGTGTGTGTGTGTGTGTGTGTGTGTGTGTGTGTGTGTGTGACTGAGTGTGTGCGACACTGCCCCCCCTACTGTCCACTGCCCCCCCCTCCTGTCCACCCCTCCTGTCCACTGCCCCCCCCTCCTGTCCACCCCTCCTGTCCACTGCCCCCCCCTCCTGTCCACTGCCCCCCCTCCTGTCCACAGCCCCCCCCTCCTGTCCACAGCCCCCCCTTCCTGTCCACTGCCCCCCCCTCCTGTCCACTGCCCCTCCCCTCCTGTCCACTGCCCCCCCCTCCTGTCCACTGCCCCCCCTCCTGTCCACAGCCCCCCCTCCTGTCCACAGCCCCCCCTTCCTGTCCACTGCCCTCCCCCTCCTGTCCACTGCCCCTCCCCTCCTGTCCACTGCCCCCCCTCCTGTCCACTGCCCCCCCCTCCTGTCCACTGCCCCCCCTCCTGTCCACTGCCCCCCCCCTGTCCACTGCCCCCCCCCCTCCTGTCCACTGCCCCCCCTCCTGTCCACTGTCCCCCCTCCTGTCCACTGCCCCCCCCCCTCCTGTCCACTGCCCCCCCCTCCTGTCCACTGCCCCCCCCCCTCCTGTCCACTGCCCCCCCCCTCCTGTCCACTGCCCCCCCCTCCTGTCCACTGCCCCCCCCCTCCTGTCCACTGCCCCCCCCCTCCTGTCCACTGCCCCCCCCTCCTGTCCACTGCCCCCCCCTCCTGTCCACTGCCCCCCCCATCCTGTCCACTGCCCCCCCCCATCCTGTCCACTGCCCCCCCTCCTGTCCACTGCCCCCCCCCTCCTGTCCACTGCCCCCCCCTCCTGTCCACTGCCCCCCCCTCCTGTCCACTGCCCCCCCTCCTGTCCACTGCCCCCCCCTCCTGTCCACTGCCCCCCCCCTCCTGTCCACTGCCCCCCCCTTCCCACCGCCTCCCCCCCTTCCCATCACCTCCCCCCCCCTTCCCATCGCCTCCCCCCCCCTTCCCACCCCCTTCCCACCGCCTCCCCCCCCTTCCCACCGCCTCCCCCCCCTTCCCACCGCCTCCCCCCCCTTCCCACCGCCTCCCCCCCCTTCCCACCGCCTCCCCCCCCCCTTCCCCCCCCTTCCCACCGCCTCCCCTCCCCTTCCCACCGCCTCCCCTCCCCCTTCCCACCGCCTCCCCTCCCCCTTCCCACCGCCTCCCCCCCCCTTCCCACCGCCTCCCCCCCCTTCCCACCGCCTCCCCCCCTTCCCACCGCCTCCGCCTCCCCCCCCTTCCCACCGCCTCCCCCCCCCTTCCCACCGCCTCCCCTCCCCCTTCCCACCGCCTCCCCCTTCCCACCACCTCCCCCCCCTTATCCATACATATACATTGTACTGTGGTGTGTTTACAATAAACCATTTTTTTACAACATCGTATTACATTTTCTTCCATCTTTCTTTTCAACATTATTATCCAACCTTTACAACAAATAGTCACCTATTGTTCCACCATTTATAAATAATAATACCTATTACGTATTTACATCCCGGGCAACGCCGGGTCTCTCAGCTAGTAAAATATAAATTCCATTAAGTCTCACTTGGTCTAGAACCCCCAAAATGTTACTTATTTGGTCCATGGACGCTTCATTACATTGTGAGCTGAAGCAAATGTGAAAACACATGCACCCTACAGTAAAGGGGTAAACGTAATATTAATTTCCCAGCTAGCACTACAAATCTCATTCACTTAAAATCTTACTGTCCTAAAAATAAAGTTTTAACATTTTTGAATCGTTTTTTTTAAATTTATTTTTTCCCTCGCGCAAGTGTTGCTGGGAGTTGTAGTCTCCTCTCCCCGCTGTTTCCTTGTCTGCCTGCACGTAGACCCGCAGCGAGCACAAAATCAGATCCGGAGGCTGGAGCGGTGGTTCCCGTCCCCTGGAAGCACCCACTCCCAAAGTAACTCCAGAAGCAGCGCGGTGTGCATTTTGGGCTCTGTTGCGCGCGGGTGCCGGCAGCTCCTGGGTCAGGGTTCGGTCCTAGCCTCTCTGAGTTGCTTTGCATAGGAGCAGCGAAGCTCTTTACTGGTGTGTGTGTGATGCGTAAAAGTTCTGGTGGTCACACTGGCTGGCGCTCTGTAGTCTCGGTCCAGCCACTGACTGTAGGTTTGCAGCATGTTGACACTAGCAAGCTGCCAGGAAGATCTTTTAATCGGTTGAATTCATCCTTCTGTCTTCAAGGTTTGATTTACTTTGATAGTGGATGTGCATACATATGTATTTACTTTCAGTGGTGTGTAATGTTCTGGAAAAGGAATCAAATGCATTGGAAAGACTTCTTGTGTTGACTCTTTCGCTGCCAGCGGGGTAATGTGTGCGTGTCTTGCCTCTCTGGTAGTGAATGTGTTAATTTAGTTAGAAGACTAATGTACCAAAACTGTGGTTTAGCTTTGCTATGTTGATGTGATTGACATGATTTTGATCCTGTGGCATGTTGTAGGTGGGTATTGTAAGTAGGCTGATTCCTCGGTTCTTGACAGGTATTTTCTAAACTGTCTTAATCTCTGTGCTGCTGACCCCCACTTTTAACATATCCCAGTTCCTCTTGTGTCATGGTTGCTGATGCCATCACAACATAATGGTAGTAGTTTCATCCAATGGCTTGAGATCCATCCCCATTTGGATTGGTGGATTGTTTGTGTATAAAGTGACAGCGAGGAGAGAATATGACGACATAGTAGGGAATTTCTCAGATTGTTCAAGATCTTAATTCACTTAAATGGATTTGGAAGCTTTGGAGGTTTTACATGTGGCATTGGTCACTTGTGTGTTTTCATCTGACTTCTCATGACCCGTGATTGTAGCTTTAATGCTGAACCACAGAACCAACTTCCTCTTTTGGTGGCGCTATTATGTGACAATCCTAGTGTTACGCCGATGCTCGCCACAAACCTGGACCGGACCGCGGGGCTGAGGTGGGGTTATATAATCACCGACCTGAGTCCACGCAGACTGATCCGGAGTGCGCAGTTCGTAGTCGTACATCGCAGGGTCAGGATTGGAGAAGGCAGCATCGTCGTTATGGAAGCAGGAGTTCGGCAATAGGTAGTCAGGATTTCCCCGCTTCAGCTTAGGAGCGTGAGCGCGGGGGTGGCTTCTGCGCGAGGAGCGGCCTCGGCCCATGACGCCGATCTCAGCAGGAGGAGACAGCAGGCTGGCCGAAGTTCACCGCAGGGCAGCGTCGGGAAGAACCAACGCTTCAGCGCAGAAGTCCAAGGCAGGTCACTGCAAGAGGATCGCAGCAAGCTGCAGGAAAGGAAGGGTAGCCACTGCTAGGAGGGAATGCAGCAGGTACCGGTGCTGGCAACACGCTTCAGCACAGACGTCCCGGGTAGGCCACTGCAGGAGAATAGCAGCAGGCCAGTGCTGGCATCAACGCTTCAGCACAGACGTCCAGGGCAGGCCACTGCAAGGAGATAGCAGCAGGCCGCAGGAAAGGAAGGGTAGCCACTGCTAGGAGGAAATGCAGCAGTACCAGTGCTGGCATCAACGCTTCAGCACAGACGTCCAGGATAGGCCACTACAGGAGAATAGCGGCAGGCCACAGGACAGGAAGGGTAGCTACTGCTAGGAGGGAATGCAGCAGTTACCAGTGCTGGCATCAACGCTTCAGCACAGACGTCCAGGGTAGGCCACTGCAAGGAGATAGCAGCAGGCCAGTGCTGGCAACAACGCTTCAGCACAGACGTCCAGGACCAGGCCTCTGGATACTCAGGAACTTGGAAGGTAAGAACGCTAGGAGAGAGGCCTGGGATGGTTTGTGGCAGAGACAGTAACATAGAGGTAGGAATAGTTATGCTCGGCGCTGGTTCAGAGCCAACGCCTAGAATATAAAGGGCGGAGATCCAATCACAGGAGGAGGGTGTGTGAGAATTCCTCCAATGAAGTAGCACAGGGCAGAAGCTGCAATGAGAGGCAGCACCTGTGCCATAGATTGCCAGAGGAAGCCTGCAACTGCACATGTCTGCAAGGCAATAGTCAAAGCCAGTAGTGGATTCCTTACACCTAGTCTTTTGTGAAATGAAAACGTGCAGCCATTAGTGACCGTATTGGTAATTTCAGTCCTAAAGTTTGGGTAATTGTTCTTTTGTGTGGCAATAGTGCATTGCAGAAGTTCACTGTAGTGTCAGATAATTCAACTAAACGACACTATTGCAGAATTTCTTTGATTTATATTTACCTGTAATGTTAAAACAGTCAAATAATACATTGGATGCAAACCAGAGAACAGACGTGTGTGTGTGACAGGAGGAAGCTTTATATCACTGTACTAGAGCATATGAGTTTGTCAATTGGGTTGGGCTTAGAAAACAAATGCACTGAGAACCCTCAACAGGGATTTGCTGAGGACTAATGTTGTAATGTGTTAGTCATCCATTATCTGCCTCTTTTCACAGGTTCTCACTGAAGACGGGTGTTGGCATGATGCTGGGTAATTGTGAGTGATCTGTAACTTGTAGTTGCAGAGCACCAGGGTGCAAGCCCCTTGCGGGGGGGGGGGGAGTCAAGCATCTCAACTTGCACTGTGCTGGAACATCTTTCCCGCACGGAAGTACAACGTTAACCTAAAGAAAAAACTGTGTTCAATCAGGAGGATGTTTCTTTCCAGCAAATCCTAGATCCCAGCGTTGCATCGTCCACCTTCCAGCGCTTCACCTCCTGAAGACGGATGGGCTGTCAACAGCTGTAGGATGCCTGTGGGGCTCGCAGTAATGAAGTAGTGGGCTGATACAGCAGCCTAATTGCCAGGATTACAACGCTGCCTTCTATTTGCCACCGTAATAAGGCAAGGAACAGCAGGGTGAACATGGCCAGCCTCATTAGCAGCTTGATCCTACTATTTCTTATTTTCCAAGACAGCTGTTACTGTTTCAGGAGCCCTAGATCTGTCTTTAAGAGGTGAGGAAAGTTTAAGCTTATGTGAGTGGATATAGATATAGATTTTTTTTTTAAGTAGTCCACTTTATTTGACACACAGATGTAATTGTTTTGTCCTCAAGTCTTTTTTGTGATATTGATTTTTTTCTTAATTTGTGTGTGTATGTGTGTATGTATGTGTGTGTGTATGTATATATATATATATATATATATATATATATATATATATATATATATATATATATATATATATATTCAAATAACGGGGGAAAAACAGGGGGGAGGGATGGGGAAAGAAAACCTTGCATCTACTTATGCAGTAATTATGCCACCATAGGCCAAAGTGATATCCTGTTTGATTTACATAAGTAAGGTATGGCGGTGCTCACGGGTTGTGAATAATATAGATGGGCTGGTGGGAGAGAGAGGTGGTTTTTACTGATGAGAACCAAGTGCATACACAGCACGTCTTGCTGTGGTTGAGGTACATCGATGACGTGCTTGTCCTCTGGCGAGGTAATGCTAGTGGATTCAGTGCGTTTATTGGTGCCCTCAACCACAACGATCTAAACATTAGACTGACATTTCAGTCGAGTCCCACGAAAATTGAGTTTCTGGACTTGACAATCAGTATTGGCGAGGGTGGAGTGCTATGCACTGACATTTTTCGGAAACATACCGCCACAAACTCGATCTTGCATGCCAAAAGCTTCCATCCCCACCACCAAGTGAAAGGTATCCCCACAAGCGAATTTCTGAGACTGAAGAGAAATGTCTCGTTAAGTCATGACTTTGACTTAAGATCAAGGGAAATGAAATCAAGATTTTTACAAAGAGGCTATAGCAAGACTATGGTAGAGAGAGGGTACCGTAACAGCCTGAGCAAAACCCGCACTTCCCTTTTACGACCCAAGTTAAAGACAAGAGATAAAAAAGAGATCCGCTTTGTGGGGTCTTACAATCAGCAATGGCCATTACTACGCGGGGCGTTACAGCGACATTGGGGGGTGTTGATGACAGACTCTGACCTGGTACAAGCCCTGGGCAAACAAGTCACCATGACAAGCCGTCGGGCACCTAATTTTAAAGATACCTTGGTCAATAGTCATTACATCCCTCATGTCGACAAAACATTTTTGTCTGTTACCCCACGCATAGGATTTGCCAAATGCTCCAAATGCTCAGCCTGCAAACACATGGAAAATAGACTAACATTCACAAATAGTCAAAAGACCCATGTCTACACAATTCGTTCCACACTCAATTGTAAATCTAAAGGGGTGATCTACTGTATACTTTGCCCCTGTGATTTACCATATGTAGGCAAGACTACACGAGAACTTAGATTTCGGGTCTTGGACCATGTCAGGAACATCAAAAATGTGCAAAGGGACCTTGATGGCTTCAAAAAAATCACAAGTGTCGCCAGGCATTTTTTGAACAAACATGCGGCGGACACTACGTCACTTAGGGCCTTTGCGCTTGACAAAGTCTCCCTTGGCATACGTGGAGGTGACCTGGAAAAAGCTCTCCTAAAAAAAGAGACCAGGTGGATTACACAAATCAACTCAATGATTCCGAAAGGTCTGAACGACTATATTGGCTATGCCATGTTCCTGTAATATACAACTGCTCTAACTTTGTCTGTTTACAGCTAAATAATCTACAACTATTCTGATGAGTGCACTTACTGCATGTATTTTGTCTAATCTTTTAGATACTGCATGCACGTGCAAGGCTCAAGCTGGAGATTTTCCTGACCAGGGGCCAGATCGGCCATGATATTTGGAGTGCATCGTCCTGATTCCCAATGCTTGTGCAGGAGGGTCTCTGCATGGTCCGTGTACCACGCAGCGGTGGACCGCATCCGCGGATCGGTGCAGCATGGAGATGCCGTAACCGCAGATGCCACAAAAATTTCGATTCTGGATATACCTGGACCAAATACACCTGGCACATTCCTCGACTTATGGGATTAACAAGTTGGATATTATGGATTCAATAACTATTCATTGGACATTGATACATGTTGCAAATGTTTTTCAATCCCTCTTTGTATTGCACAATTTTGGATGTATTACACTAATTGACACAAATATTGAAGATACATAGCTCATTGTGCTTTAAAAATATGCACTCAATATACCTCCGCTCCATTAGGGTGCGCTGTTGCAGCTCCCATACATGTGCCTCTCTCTATGGTACTACTCAGATTTGTCTTAAACTATATCTGCTGCTCTTCTAAATATTAGTGGACATTAGTTACATCAATCCCCTCAATAGTATGTGATAAGTGATTATGGGCATCATCACTACTTTTCCAGCTATTTTTGTGACCGCCAGTACATGGATCAATAGACACACTCAGCGCGCATGCGCGGTGTGCGGTCCAAGCTGACACGCACTAAAAGGTGCAGCGACGCCTTGCATATCATTATACAGACGTAAATACTGGGACGCTGCACTTAGCACATGCGCAGTAGACACATATATAGAAACCATTATCTACAAGCTGCACATGCGCACACTACTCGCGTGCCAGTCTGACACGCAGACACGGAAGATCAGCAGTAATCTATTTTAAGCACCTGCAGCTGCTGCCGCCCTCAACCGTTTTTGGCGCGAAAAACATCCCTACATAAACAGCATTCAGCTTTAGTTCCCTCACCACTCCTAGTCAAAGTCTCTGGACGAAACGCGTCAGAGTGGGCGTGCTAGGCAGGACCCCTGACCCCTTGGCTCACGTAACTATGCTACCCAGCACTTATGCACACCATTTTTCTGGACTGTGACCTTCATTTTTGCATTAGGGGTACTGACTATTAACACAAGGTTATGTAATAGGCGTCCATTAGGTATTTTCCTATATATGCTATTTTACCAACTCCATTACTCTACACACCTAGGGACTTTATTCCATCTCACTACGTTTCCTACATAGGATTTATGCTGAAGGTATTGGTCAAATCATTGTATGCTCATGCAGATGTGTGATGCCTGGTGATTGTCATATATACTTTGATCAGTCCACCTTCTGGTGTGTAGTGTGAATCATCCTTAGCTTTGTATAGGTGCCTTTTGAACCCAATAACCTATTGTGATTTATTCTGATTTACCCCAGTTTTGTTTGAGTCACTATCCTACTTATGTATAGGGTTGACAATGTATGTCGTTCCCTAGTGTTGCTTATTAGTGTTTTAGGGTAGCAATCGTGACAGGGGTCAATGCCTCTTTTTTAAGTGTTTTTAATCATGTACTGTTTATTCAATTCTTTTTGCATTGTGTCAAATAAATAAATATATTAATCTTTTGCATACCTGAGTGCTCCCATACGGGTTACTTTTTTCTCTTTTCATCTATATATATATATATATAAAAAATGTTTTTATTATTATAAAGGTGTTGGGTATTCACTGCTGTGCTTCTGTACAATGAAATCCGCACATTTACATGAATACATTTGTCCTCTGATGGTGTTTAAAAATTAGCTGTGATTGCTAGGAAAACATAAATGTATCAGTCTCTATAATTATTACATTAAATATTTATACGCACATATATTATTCACTACAATATTCTCTGATTATTCCATTTCGTATGCATCTTTCTCTTCCAAAGGCCTGTATTATTTCTGAAAAGCTTTGTTATTTAAGGAAGTATTATTTTTACAGCCACTATACTCATGTCTATTTTGTACAGTGTATTAATAGATCGAGAGTATAGATGATCTACAACAAATTTGCGCAAATGCATGCCAGTTAAGAATTGGTTGGTCATGAGTTCCTAATGTCAACAGATTTCATGCAACAATGCAAACTTCTTGCCAGTTTATATTTACACATTGAATTTCAATTCCCAACATATTTGGCGCAGAATGCAATTCTGTAATATTGTTTTATTTATTAATGCCATTTCTACATATATTAGCATAGAAAATATCTGTACCCCTGAGAAACTGAGAAACCAGTTTATTTAGATAAAGCAATTGCTTTAATTGTCTGATTCACTGGTCCATCGTGATCTAGCAACCATACGCTTACTTCAAATCCTCTCTCTGTCCCTGTACCTTAAAAAAAAAAAATATATATACTGCTGCGGCACAGTTTATTCGAGCATTTGCCCGTTCTGTGCCGCAGCAGTAGCCTGGCGCGCGCCCGAGAGTGACGGGCGCGCGCCGAAGCAGCGGAAGAGCGCCCTCCGATCGGGGCGCTCTCCCTACCGCTGCCGGGTCCGCCGGGTCCCCCGGAACCCCCTGCCGCTGTCCCGCGATCGCGGGACACCAGGGCTCCCTCGGGGAGCCCCTGGACGCGCGTGCAGGGGGCGCACGCTCCCGAAGACGCGTGACCGCGCGTCTATGACGCGCGGCACGCCGAGGGGCGGCCACTAGCAAGCCGGGAAATCTCCCGGCTTGCGGATCTGGCCGCAGTGTAATAAACTGTGTCGCCAGTGTATAGCAAATGGCAATATTACTGTGTAATTTGCATGTCATTATATATATAATTTATCATTCTATAAATAAAAGTTCTGGCAGATTTATTAGATTGGAAAAACACACACATGAGCAGGAAATGAAAACCGGAGTAGAAATGCTAGAGAAGATTACTTTAGATGCAGAAAGCAGGTATTGTTTGAACAAACATAAATGACAGACATCCTGTGATAGATCCTGATGTTCCATGAACAGCTCTGTTTTATTTATTATGCTTATGTAAATAATATTCTAGTCATGTGCTCATATTAAAATGTTTTATGATGCAAGATCTTTACTCATGCTCCTTTTAGGTTCATCATTAAATCACAAAATGGGTTTAAACTGATGTGAAGGGGTCAACTCATGTCTATGTTGGCATAACTAATTACTTTAATAAGGCATTAAATCATCTACAATGATTAGTCAAGACAATTATAAGATGTGAAAGCATCATAGAATCCCAAATCTAACATTGGTGTGCGTCTTTCTAATTCCATTGAGCTCCATGCTGAAAATGAACAGTTTGGCTGTCCAAGCTTCTTCTACAGCATTCTGGAAAGTGAAAGATACTGCTGCAAACTTTACTGCGTATTACAAAAAGTATCAATGAGTGTGAACTGTTTGCAGCTGTCATATTGCCTCTAGTCTAGGTTTAGGAGCCTAATCAAACCTATTCCTATTCTTCTGGATCCCGTTACCAAGATGGTTTAATGATTTATTTGTAGTAAGATAAATAAATAAATACAGCTATCTTTTAAATACTGTCCTATTATCTACTTATATCACAGCCTCTACCTCTGTCGCAGCTCACAGCCTTCATTGTCTATGCACTTAGAATTTCCAGTTTTAGTCCTTTTTACTAACTAATACTGTACTTCACTTTCTAAATGTGTTGTCTTCTCAGCATGTGTACGGTTTGCTACTTATATCTGAAGAAAAGATATTGAACTTGTCTTAATTACTTGATTTGTAGTTACAAAATAGAGCTCATTACTGTAACTTGTAGGCATGTAGAACAGAGTTCATGATGGAATAAAAAAAAGAAACTTAAAATGTTTATTTTTCATTTTTTTTTTTTATTGAAGATATAAGGAACCATCCAGATCTCTTTCCAATGACTGCTTGGGAACAACACGGCCTGTAATGTCTCCAGGCTCGTCAGATTATACACTGGATATACGAATGCCAGGGGTAACACCAGCAGAGGTGAGGAGTAATTGTTGTTCATATTGTGCTATGATATTGGGGGAAAGAGAACACCTGTGAAACAATGAACGGGATAAGGTCTCCGGTATGGTTAGCACAAAAATAAATGTAGATTTACAACTTTGGTAAGGATGGGCGCAATTACTTCTACAGTATTACTTTCTTACCACTTCATTGCAGCAGTTTTCTATCAGTGTGTTAACATTTTTGTCAGAAATGACTAACAAATACAATATGTATTCACAAAGAGAAATTATTGTTGAAAAATAATCAGACATTTTTTGTATCATGTGCTTTTCACAACTGTATTGTATAGTCTACAAAGGTATAGTTCAATTTCTTGCAATTTTTTTGTTGCAATGGAGCAATCCATGCAATATCCTGTGTTAAAAAATAAAAAAAAACATTTCTTTAGTATTAAATTATGCTTACTAAAAAACTATTTTTGAATTCACTTGTTAATGCCATTTTTAGTGAGTTTTAATATAATGAGCATCCTTTGATTTCTATAGCGGGTTTTAGCACACATCCCCAGCAGTGCAAGATTTTTTGCAAGATTTTTTTGTAACACTTTCCTGTGTGTGATCATTTGTTACCAATATCACCAGCAGTTTGAGCTGTAAACTGTAACAATAGATAATGTTATCTTGGTAATAAAAGGATACATTGTAGCTGCTGAGTTACACGGACTGAAGGATTGATTGAAACTGAAAGGCAGCTGTTTAGTGAACCCTGGGAAGCAGGATTTTGCTGATCAATCATGGGAGAGCCAATCAATCATTCATTTAGGTAATTTGTTTTCAATAAAGGTAATGAAAGTGTCCATATATTTATTTATTTAAAGTACTGTTTGGATTGCCTCTTTAAATCTTAATCATGTAATCATTCATTTAGATGATTTCTTGCCTTACAGGAATCCTTGTTTTTAATTGTTGTGCCCAGCCTTTTAGATGCACTAATGTTCCATTTTCAGTCTGTTTTCCTGTTATACGTCTGAATTAAATTAGCTCTAAATAACTAGCCTCTCATTACCCCTTCTGCAATAATATATTCAGTAGGAAAGTTTCGAGCACTACATTTCATGGTGAATTGTTTTTCATGTTGATCAAAAAGATAAAGAAAAGCTCCCTGTACGCCGCACTAGAGATCACCTATATCTATGTTAAAACTTAATATTTATTAGTAAACAGTTAAAATTTGTTTATTGCAGCAGTAATGTGAACCAAAGTAATTAAAATAATTGAAATAAAAACGGAGAGGTGAACTGTGTACCTAATAGAAATGACAGTGTAGAACAAAAACCACTATTGTCAATTAGAGTGTCCCACCACTATATAATTATACTAGAGGTGGTAGTGATTAAGCTACAATATTCTGTCATATGAAACCTACTCCTAGATGGTAGTGAGGGGTGTAACCTGAATTGATATGTACGCTTGGTTTGACAAGTAGATACAGTAATAGATCAGGTATACATACACATTTGTGCCAGACCGTCAGGTTCAATATTTAGTGAGCCTGTGGGTCTGTCATGGTGAACACTAGCAGTTGATGCAAGATCACAAAGTATGTGTCTTGTACTGTGAACCATGAACCATAATAGTTAAGGAGTAGTCAGAGTGTTGTGCTTCCTAGCTAAGCGTTACCACCTAGTACGCTGGCTATATCGGAGAGGTCTGTTGCCTATTCCTTTCAGAGTGTTTCGGAGACTTCATTAGGAAGCACAACACTCTGACTACTCCTTAACTATTATGGTTCATGGTTCACAGTACAAGACACATACTTTGTGATCTTGCATCAACTGCTAGTGTTCACCATGACAGACCCACAGGCTCACTAAATATTGAACCTGACGGTCTGGCACAAATGTGTATGTATACCTGATCTATTACTGTATCTACTTGTCAAACCAAGCGTACATATCAATTCAGGTTACACCCCTTACTACCATCTAGGAGTAGGTTTCATATGACAGAATATTGTAGCTTAATCACTACCACCTCTAGTATAATTATATAGTGGTGGGACACTCTAATTGACAATAGTGGTTTTTGTTCTACACTGTCATTTCTATTAGGTACACAGTTCACCTCTCCGTTTTTATTTCAATTATTTTAATTACTTTGGTTCACATTACTGCTGCAATAAACAAATTTTAACTGTTTACTAATAAATATTAAGTTTTAACATAGATATAGGTGATCTCTAGTGCGGCGTACAGGGAGCTTTTCTTTATCTTTTTGATCAACATTAACCTTTTCCCTGCCAGCACCACTTATACACTTTATTGCAGTTTTTGTTCCTATATCACACAGGTTATATCATTTAGGTTTTTTCCTCCTTTCACATTAGTATAGTGCAAGGTGCACACATTATGACCTTCTAGTCATTCCACTCCCCCTCTGAATTGTTTTTCAGACTGCTCGGCGGGAAGTAAAAGCAGCAAGATGTGAAATCTTATATGGATTTTTAAAATAAATCAGTTCTAATAATATTTTTCAATTCTTAATACCATTTTTAATGAGTTTTTAACACATCCTTTGATTTTCTATAGCGAGTTTAGCTCACCTCCCAAGCAGTGCAAGATTTGTGATAATTTGTTGCCAATGTTCCCAGCAGTTTGATCTGTAAATTGTAACAATAGATAATGTTACCTTGGTAATATAAGGATACATTGTAGCTGCTGAGTTACACTGACTGAAGCAGCCATTATGTTGGCCAAAAAATCCAGGATTTTATAACAGGTGCACCAAACAATTGCCAGCGTAGAATGTAGAATTATACATTGTCACAGGCTTTACATATACAAATAAGAAGAAAACAAATGGGGGTGTGTGTGTGTGTGTGTGTGTGTGTGTGTGTGTGTGTGTGTGTGTGTGTGTGTGTGTGTGTGTGTGTGTGTGTGTGTGTGTGTGTGTGTGTGTGTCAATAAGAGATGGTCCTTTCCCTCTGAAGGGATGCAGAGGCTGAGATAGAGAAGCCTGTTGTTATGCTGCAGTAGGTGATGATGACTCATTGTTGCAGATGGAATTTTTTTTTCCTATTGAGAAAATAATAGGGGTTTCCATTAATGTGGAAAGAAATCTGGAGGCGTGTAAGTTTCCCTATAGACCTTCAGCTATCGCACAACGAAATAAGTGCAAGACCATAGTAGGCTGCACATAGTAGCATATTAATTGGATCAAACAACCCCCTCTGTACAGCAGTGGCACATGATGAACAAGTTTCTCTTCTAGAAGTTATACAGAAGCTGATAGCAAGTTATCTCCAATATTGTTAGTCTGCAGGCACGTTTAGCTCATTAATGCTTCTTGGATGATACCTCACTTGGCCAGCAGCATTTTGTTCTTTAGGTTATTGTTATTGAACCAACACCGTACATTTTTGATTAGCTCTGATTCACTAGTAATGTAGATGGTCACAATGGGGTTTTTTTTTTTATAACTTTAAAAAAAAATATATATATATAATGTTGCCATGACCTATTTAAGTTAAGGTGTATGATTTCTCTTTCTGTTTTTAATTAGATGAAAATCTTGGACAGGTTATCTAATTAGATTACTAATTCTTCTGTAAGTGCATGCATTTTCGGCAATCATATAATTCGTTGTTACCTAGCTTCCTTCTACTAGTGTGTGCAAGATTATTTCAGCATTTAATTCTTCAGAACCCTCTCTAGCGTGTGTGTGTGTGTGTGTCTAGTGTTGTGGTATGGCCTAAATCACAGTATGAACGCGAAGCCTTCAAACAGTTAAGGGACCGAACTTGCTATAAGGAATTGGCTGCTGATCCGACAGACAAGTTCAAAATTGAACTTGACACAATTCTCAGTGAAGCATGTGCCTTGGGTACAATAACATCGAAAAATAGAGACAGTCTGGTCACGAAACATCCGACGACTGCTACATTCTATTTATTACCCAAGATACATAAAAGCTTAACTAATCCACCAGGAAGGCCAATAGTGGCCGGTATCGGTAGCTTACGTGAACCTATTAGTAAATTCCTGGACCCCTATTTATGTCCAGCGGTTGAAGCATTGCCATTGTATCTCCGTGACACCATGGATGTCCTATCCAGACTCGATGTTGTCACGGTGGATGCAAATACAATCATTGCCACATGTGACGTGGAAGCTCTGTACACGTCTATAAGCCACAAAGACGGTTTATCTGCTGCTGAGTTCTTCCTTAGAATGTCACAATTCAGCCCTAATCTCATTGATTTACTCCTACAACTTTTGTCCTTTATTTTACACCATAACTTTTTTGTTTTTAAGAATCGTTTTTATCTGCAGACAAGAGGGACAGTGATGGGGGCCACTTGTGCCCCCTCGTATGCAAATTTATTTTTGGGCTGGTGGGAAAGGGAAGTGGTGTTTTGTGAGGATAATATCCATTTGACCTCGCATGTTCTGTTGTGGTTGAGATACATCGATGACATTCTTATCCTCTGGCAGGGCACTGCCGCTGAGTTTAGGAGTTTCATTGATGTGCTCAACCACAATGAACACAATATTCGACTTACCTACAGATGTAGCCCCACATCGATTGATTTTTTGGATCTTCAGATCTCTATTGATGCCAGTGGCAATGTGGGGACTGATATCTTCAGGAAGTCGACTTCTACTAATTCTATTTTACACGCTCCCAGCTTCCACTAGCAGCATCAGATTAAGGGCATTCCTCGTAGTGAATTTATTAAGTTAAAACGCAATTGTTCTACAGAGGAATGTTTTGTACGTAGGGCAGCTGAGATGAAAAAGAGGTTCAAATCTAGAGGATATAGTAGAAAAATTTTCCATGAAGGGTACCAACACAGTGTAATAAATGAACGTACAACATTGTTACATCCAAAAAAGAAAACGACAGATTCCAAAATTCGCTTTATTGGACCTTACAATGACAGATGGGGAGAACTTAAATCCATTCTCCAAAAACACTGGCCTGTTTTATGTACCGATGAGTAACTTAGGGATACACTACAGCAGCGGCAGCTCTTATTCGAGCAAATGCCGCTGGCTGTATGAGGCTGGGAAGCGGGTAGCCGCGGCGCGTGGCGGCGCACTGTGACGTCACGGTCACAAGCGCGCCCGGCTTCCCCGTCTTCCCCGGCTTCCCCAGGCTTCCCCGACACCCCTGGAGTTCAAATCTAGGTAAGCGGGGGTGCGGGGAAGCAGAGGGGCAGAGTAGAAGCCGGGTTCGGGGTGTCTTTGGGGGGGTAATTGCGCGCGATGTGGAGGGGGGGTGCGTGGGGGAAACGCGGCGGCGCGCGTTTCTGACTGGCGGCAGCTGGGGTAGATCCCGGCATGCCGCCGGCATTTACTCGAATAAAAGATGTCGCTACTGTAGGTGACAGGGTTAATTTAACAAGTCGCCGTTCACCTAACTTACAAGACCGTCTGGTACACTACCGACACACTTTATCACACTGCGGCCAGATCCGCAAGCCGGGAAATTTCCCGGCTTGCTAGTGGCCGCCCCTCGGCGTGCCGCGCGTCATAGACGCACGGTCACGCGTCTTCGGGAGCGTGCGCCCCCTGCACGCGCGTCCAGGGCTCCCCGAGGGAGCCCTGGTGTCCCGCGATCGCGGGACGGCGGCAGGGGGTTCCGGGGGACCCGGCGGACCCGGCAGCGGTAGGGAGAGCGCCCCGATCGGAGGGCGCTCTTCCGCTGCTTCGGCGCGCGCTCGTCACTCTCGGGTGCGCGCCAGGCTACTGCTGCGGCCAAGAACGGGCAAATGCTCGAATAAACTTGGCCGCAGCAGTACATAGCCATTACACTCCCCACACCAGTGAGACTTTCCTTATCATTAGGAAAAAAGGCTTCTCGAAATGCAGTAATTGTTCGGCCTGTAGATGTATGACACAGACTGACAGATTTTCCAATAGTGACAACACTAAAACCTACAATATTGGCTATACTTTAAATTGTAGTTTAACAATAGTAAATAGTAATAGTAGTCATTTACTGTCTCACCTGTCCCTGTAAACTTAAATATATAGGTATGACCAGTGCTCGACAAATCCGGTCGCCCGCTCGCCAGGAGTGATTTGATTTGGCCCGGTGGCGACCCGTAATGGCCGCCCCTGCAACGCATGCGGTCTTCTTTCAATTTCCCCTGCTCAAGGCGAGAAAAAAAAATCCCCTTCTCTGATT